>NC_054743.1:17112382-17413576 GCF_018143015.1 Lytechinus variegatus | reverse complement strand
GCTTAGTTTTGGTTTCAGGCAGACTTAATTTGCTACGCTCTTTGCTGTGACCTGTGCTCATAAATTTGTAACTCTGGGCAAAAATTGTGTTTTCAAGGAGTAAATGTCACTTATAATATCTGAAAAATGTCTCCATGGAAAGATAGGGGACAAAGAAGTCTTATGAGTCATTAAACTGAGAATTGAAACAAGCGGTACTTGACACTGAAAGGAAGAGATACCATGCATTCAAGCAAAATTGGCTTCGGTTATAAGATTATTTGAAGTACTTAGATTTGGGGTTTCATCGAGTACAGAAGTTCACCCTGACGTAAGGTTGGTGTTTGTAAAAGAATTTTTTTAAACAAGAAAAACATATTGGTGATAATTTGACAAAAATCTGTTAAAGATGAGCAGACTTATGGCTATACAGATTAAATTTTGTGACATCACACAAGCAGTGTACATGCAGTCATGTAATATAAAGTCCATAAAATGCCACTTTCAGAAAATTGGAAATGATTATACATGTACTTGTGCATTTAACATACCATCGTACACATAATTTCATACCCGCTTCTATAAGAAAAACTATTATCAGTTATCATGAATCATTTGAAAATATATATATTTGTGCCCCTATGGGACAGTTGCTCAGGTAATTATGTTAAATATCAAAAACTTTTAGAAAATCATATTTCATGATTCTGTAATGGATTTTTTGGCCAAAATTAATGTTCACCAATATTTTTCTGTCATTTTCTGCTTTGTCAAATTCATCAAAATGTCTTCAACACCAGGGTCAACTTCCTATTTTCTAGTCCTGTCTTGGTGGACCAGCATGTACATTGTAATAATTGGCAATTAAATCATCAGGGCTTTGGATACAGTGCCGTTTGCTTTTAAAATATAATATCCCAGGATTACACCATTTGGATAAATCTTTCTCCAGTGAGCTAAATTCCCAAATACTAACTCTTCAAAATTTTAATTAACCAGATAATGTGAACCAAAAGCCTATATTTGAGATTCCACATGATAGGTTTAGGGACTAAAATATTGATTGACCACTTTTATGGTTTCATTTTAATGTCCAATTATGAAAAATAGTTCGGGGTTTTGAATGATTTTGAAAAAATCTCATTGCAAATATGTGTGCAGTGCTTTGTAACCACAAGGAAAATACACTATATCAAATGATTACTGGATCATGAGTTTTTTTTTTCATCCACATTTATGTTCTCATACTGAACCGCAACTTAAATGTACAATATCATTCATTCTTTTAAAAGAGAATTCTGTTTTAAGTTGCAAAAAAAAGGAAAAATTTCTAAAATATTGTAGTATCAATAAAAGAGTTACATACCAGTTCAAAAGCGGGGACAAACTTCATCTTGCAACTTGTAACTACAATTTGTATATCATGAACTTGTCACATTGGCTCATTAACTTGAAAAATTCACATATTTTACAGATAGAACAGAATTTACTCTGGAATTGCCGCTTTCAATCCAATCTATAAATCATCAGATTAGGTTCCTATCATAATTGAGATGTTATCTCAGCTCCAATTATGGTGTAGAGTTATCACATTGCAATCAAGAAGTGGCATGTTGTTGGCATGATAATGTTTTTATTTTCTACACATGCACAATGGCTGTTGCTCCATCAGCCCAGATGGGCTCAATCTCAACATTCAAGAAACTCTGTCTCCATCAGGCCAAGGAGGATAATTCTGGTGTGAACATGGAATTTGACATTGGACTGCGGAGTGTGCATACTTTTACACAGCAATAAATATTACGGATTTGAATAAGTGCGAAATATCCTTGTACTTTCACGCAAGAATTGTATCCATGAATACCCTAGATTCTACACATTACCAATTCTAATTTCAGCATACATGTATAATCCTATAAGAAGCAATTTGCATTGCATTCAAACTCTTGAAATAGATGTATAAGACATGGATTACTTTGTTTAATAGTGTGTTAAACCATGCAAGAAAGTTCATTATTTCTCACTGGATCCCTTGATAGTCTTCCGGTCTTGCCACAGAAATCATACCAACTGTTCCAGCTAATTCAAAACCATTTCTTTTTTAAGTAAAAAAATCTTACTTTTAAAGCAGAGCTACATTAGAAGGCTTCCAATGATTTGCATGCTATTGATTTTTTAATAGTGTCTGTTTTATTTATTTTTATTTCTATATTTCAATTTTGTTATTTCTCTTTTCTTTTTTTCATTTTTTTGTTGTTGCATGTTTGTGTTTGGTTTATTACATGTAGTACTTTAAAAGTAAAAAAACAGAAACTATATCCATATTTGAATGCAATACATTACACAAGGAGTGGTATTCTGATAATTAGACCATTTATATAGCGCAGTCACTATATAAATATACTCTACTGCGCTGTAGTGTAACAGAGCTCCCAACAATGCTACTGCTCAAACAAATTAACCAAAAACTTCTGAAAAAAGATGGGTCTTCAATAAATGTTTGAAGATGGTAACACTTGGTGCTTTTCGTATTTCCAGGGGTAATTTGTTCCAAAGCTTTGGAGCAGCACAACTGAAAGCACGATCCCCAAGAGTAACTTTTGTTCTCAAGTGAGGTAGCTTTAGAAGCAGCTTATCCTGTGTACTTCGTAAATTATGTGCATATGAATGTGACCTGAATGATATTAATTCAGACAATTCGGAGCTTGACCATTCAGTGCTTTGTAAACAAGCAAAAGTATCTTAAATGCAATTCTCTGCCTTATTGACATAAAGTTAACCCTAGTTTAAATAAGAATTTCAAACCACACTTTTATGATATCCTGGGCTTCATAATAATATTTCTTCAATATTTGTGGAAATTTTAATGTATCAATGAATTTATAAAAATTCATTAGATTTTGTTTATATTTTTATTCTTCCCATTTCAGGACTTAATTGATTTTTAAAAACTATATTTCGGCAAATTAGCACTACAAATATCTTTCTTTTTTATGTGGGTGCATCGTGGTCTAGTGGTTCTAACTCTCGCCTTTCAAACAGAGGGTCGTGGGTTCGAATCCTAGCCATGGCATGTTTTCCTTCAGCAAGAAATTTATCCACACTGTGCTGCACTTGACCCAGGTGCATGAGGTAAATGGGTACCGGCAGGAAGTGATTCCTCAAAAAGCTGTGAACACCAGAATCGGTAGACTAGCTTAGCCGGGGTAATATAGGAGCACCTTGAGCACCTAGCAAGGTGGATACATGTGCTATACAAACCCTATATTATCATTATTATATATAAAGCTTCATGGTATTAACAACATTTCAAATAAAATGATAAGCCATGATATATCCCGGGACAATTATTATGTAAATCCTGCAATAAAACCAAAATTATCAAATTGGTAGGTAAATACCTTAGTGGATCTTCATAGGTATTGAAGTAGCTGCGTAGGAGATCACAGTAATCCCTCTGTGATATGACAAAGTTGAGAAGAAGAGCTAGACATCGGTCGGTGGTACCTGAAAAAGAAAGATATACATTTATCATGCAGTCCGCAAAATAATTGAAAAAAGGGTAAACAAAAACATATCAAAAGCCTTGCTTTTTATTCATCGTACAGACAAATAGGCTATTGAGATGAGATCATTCACTTTGAGATCAATATCTATTGAGATACCAAACACTGTTTATTTACAAAGATTAAAAAAGTCTATGAGATGATGGAGCTTGTGCAAGTGATATGATGATAATAATAATAAAGAGTATGATGTGACTTATAAAGTCCTAAATCCACTCAGTAGAGTGCTCAAGGCATGTAAGGAATATTGTGATGGTGGTAGTGGTGATGATGATGATATTGATAATGATATTGATGTTGATGATGACGATGACAGCAATAAGAACGATGATGATAATGATGACGATGGTGACGATAATGACCAATAACCAACTAATGACTTGTGGCAAACCCCAAAGCTACATTTACATAAATTTGTCACTTTACTTAGACAATGAATGAATACAGAAAGATAAAAAAAATTGTTACATAAAACCATGTAAGATGGACTCGAGACGGAATGGCTTGATGAATGATGAATATCTTAAACAAATATTATGATTCTAATATGGTAAAAAGAATATTTAAAAAAATATTTTCATTATCATTTTGAAGAACTCACCTTCTACTGGTATTTCCAGCAACCTCTCCTCAAATTCAATGTCTTTATTCCTGAGTAAATAAGCTTCTGCATCCTCGTTGAGTAGCGCCCTCGTTGAGACTAGACGAACCCTACAGTCTGGAAGCTTGTATTCTAACATAGCACCAGCCAAGAGATCCCTCACTCGCATGCCGTCTACACACTGCAACTGTTTGAATGAATTAAAATAAATGTAAGACATTTGAATGAGAAAAATGATAACACTGTCATATTTTACCCAGGGTAGCCACTTCAGTTCCGAAAACTGTTCTCAAAGCGGGCCCTGCTTGAAATTATTAAATATGATGTTATTATTAAATTGGCTTTATCACAATTACCTTGATCAGTTGCTGAAGCATTTGAGAATTTCTTCCTACCAGGTGGCCATATACTACACCTAGGTGGAGAGTGGCAAATGTAAATAAATGCTTCGACAAAGGACGCAAGTGATGCGTTGGGATTTGAACCCCAGACCCCATAGTCCGAGGACTTATTCAATTCGTTTGCAACACCTCTACTATACTATATTTCTTGAAGATAATGTCCCAATGAAGCATCATTATCTGAGATTGATTTTAAATCAATTAAATAAGAATCCTCACAATGATGTTTTACACTTAACTGCTGGGATGATAAAAAATTACATCTAAAAAATATAACAATGAAGTGGACCTAGGGGGCGCTTCATAAAGCTGTTCTTAAGTTAAAAGTGACTTTAAGAAAGACTGGTGAACCTTTCTTACGCGCTTAAACCATCGCCAATGAATATACCATTTATCACAAGAACAAATTTTCAGTGAATCCAAAAAGGACCTTTCTGACATTTGAAGAAAAGAAGTCTCAAAACTTATCAGAAAATTGTAGCGCCTACGCGTATTTGGTCAAATCCACATGAACTTGAGCAAACCGTCTAAAAGTTCACTTCCTTCCAAATACTGCAGTTATGGAAAGCTCAATACTTCAAACAAAGTAAACACTAAAATAAAGGCAAGTAAATAAATTTTGCTGGCACAGGAAGGAGAATGGAATGCATAATTTGAAAAACTTTGAGCTAAAAGGACTATTTGAACAATCTTTACTGTTGTTTAACGGTCTGTACAGGCTCTCACCAACATGACTCCAAAGGATGCATTCAATCAAATTCTTATCCAGTCTTGGGTAAGGAACAATTTCAAATCATGAAAGATGGAGAGCCAGAATAGTCTGAACAATCTGAGTGCTGCTATTAAACTATTGACTACTGAATTCTGTGATCCCAATAAGCTTTGTACAGAGATCACCTGGTTCTAGTAGGCAAGGGGTTAATACTCAGTTCATACTAGTATAAAGGTGCACTCCATCTATCTTGAAATCCATGAACAGGATTCTCAAGAAGTAGAGACTCTGCAGTCAGTTTCCAAAATGACATGGCACTGCGCTGCACAGCATAAACTGATTGACCATCATATTTGACGCCCTTTATCCCTTCATATTCTTTATGTTCATAATTCAGACTATTTTTTATTACATAAAAGAAGTGCAAACCATATCTGAATTAATGAACGCTAATTTCATTGCGAGTCCACACTGCACTGTGAATTGATCCAGACTACAGTACTCATATTTTAGCCGAATTTACAAAAGTGTTAATAGGCTACGACCAAAGACAAGGTTCACACATTAAAATGCAAATATAAAACAGTTACTTCAGGAGATCATTTTAATCGTACCTTTTTCCTCAATCGGCTACTATTTTTCCAAATAAATGGCTAATAGCATGGTCCACCATAATTTCAAAATTATTCCACCTCTAATTCCACAAACCATAGCCTATTGAAGATCATATATAGTAAATATCTGACTTTAATATAAATGGAAAATAGTAATGACTGATGACCCGACAATTTAATCCATCATTCTATTCAGTCTGACCAGTCTAATCTACATCACAAAAGGCAATGAATCACCTGTCTTTAATAATGATTGGCTGTTTTTAAAAAAAAGTGAAATTGATAAAAAAATATTTGTTGCAAGCCATGCAAAACAGAATTGGGAGAGGGATTGTCTGTCCCTATAGGTGGAAACACTCTCTTTTGTAGTAAGGTTATATCCCAAAAGTAAATAAGATGATTTATAACCCCCAGTCTAATTCCATAATTCATGAGCATATATACAGAGGCAGGTTCTTTAATATTAGACTCCCTATTGAAATGAAATGTTTCCTCTGAATGCATTAAACCCCCTAGAAATACACGATTCATCAATTGCATTGATCTACAATGATAATCGCTCAGGTGAAATTGCCCAATTTAATGGTAAAAGAAACTCAAGGACATTTTGAATAGATTCGGAGTAGACATAAAAATCCAACAAGGAAACATTATACATTAGTACAATCCCAATGTATTTGATACTAAAAATGTATAACTACAGTGTACATACATGGGTTTCTGGTGAAAAAGGCATTTGATTTACAATTTAATGTAGAAAGATGTTTTTCTGCAATATGGCCATAAAACTGGTCTTTTTTGACATATATCCTTGGACTGAATAATAATTTTTGACAGACAAATTCCAGACATTGGGAATATGATGAAACATAAATTTTGTTTAGAACATATCATCGGCCTTATGCCAAAAGGGCCTTAACTGCTTTTGGCCATTCCGAGATAATGGCGTTTAAAGGTTTTGGCCTCTCTAATAATCAAAAGTTTGTGGTCGTTTTTTTGCTTTTGAAGCCAATTTCGATAAACGTGTTAAGATATTAAGTTTTACATGAAATGTGTTAAATTTATTATAAAATATTCAGAACCCCTAAAATCGGGTTAAGGCCCTTTTGGCATAAGGCCGACGATATAGGGACTACATGTAATTGCCAAGAAAAATTTGGATGAGACCATAAGCTACATGTATATAACCAGTGCAAAAAAACAGTTTTGATGTATGGTGTCTAACGAACACCTCTGTAGCTAAATATTATGGCTACATCACACATGAAATGATGTTGACAATATGATCATGTGACTTCCTTGTTACTTTTCAAGGTTGATTCTTCATCTTTGAACATGCAGACAAAAGTCAAGTCAAATATTATTGAGCCAAGATTATGGTTCTTAATACCTACTGTCAATACACTATGTACATGTTTATATACATTTGATGATTTACTTTACATGCGGACACTGTAGTAATGTCGTGTTTGTATTGAGAATCAAACGGAACTGCAAGGTTTTTCTCCTTCAACATGCATGTAACTGTGTCAACAGTCGAAGCACTTCTAAGGCTGTCAATGATGTGTGAGCCCCTGTCAGTGAAGCTACACATATCTTATCTTGAATTTTTATTTTATAATTGTACATGCTAATTAAAATTAATGAGATCTGTGCTGGCCACACAGAAATGCTCTTTATAACCTAACAGAGCGCTAACAGTAAGCCCAGTCACATCTTTCAGATTGTGAAGTCAAAACATTTATTTCAATGTGGTAATGCATTGTTGTAATATTACGCATCGCTGCCACATTACCAGTTGTAACGGGGCCTCTGTTATCGACTTGTTAGCACTCACAGCATTTCTGTGCGGTCAGTACTGGTTATTTACATACAGTACACTTTAATAAGATATACATATTACAGATTTTGTGCTTACAGATTTATTACTACCCTGAAAATCAGATTCAAGCAGTTGTTCCCTGCACACAAGCTACGCACATCCTCCACTCCTTGATGAGGAGCATTACAGCCAGTCGCCATCGAGGCGCACATAATACTGGACAAGCTACAATGACTTTTGCAAGCTACATGTACCAAGTTCCCATTTAGCACCTGAGTGGAGAGTGGAAAAGTGTGAATTAATGCCTTGCCAAAGGATTTTAAGCCAAAGTGTGGGGTTCAAATTACACAACTCTCTGATGTTAAATGTATATAAATCATGTCCAATACATGTATCTCCAACAACTTGCAAGAACTAGTTTCAAGACAAGATTCTATCAACCTCAAGAATGTTCTTTATTTCTTGTGAGAGAGATCTTCTGTTTTTTTTTTTTTTTTACACCTAACGAAGAGTCAGTGTACAAACCAACAAATATCTTTTCTCACTAGGTGGTTTCAGACCGCCTCGAAGTTCGTCAGTTCCAGGTATTCTCTTATCGGGAAATTTACCCCGATCAGAAAATACCAGGTATTTTGGTAATGTGAAAGCAAACTATGCGTAATTTCCCCGAAAGAAAATACCCGCAAAATAGTAGGTACTTGGCGAAATTACGAGAACTTTCGCGGGGATTTTTCCAAGTTCGCAGGTATTTTGGCAATGTGAAAGCAAATTACGGGAACTTTTAGCCCAGCGTGTCGTCGGGTGCGGCGGCGTGGGTGGCTGCTGGGCTAGTGAATTCGAATCTCGCGCCTTGCCTGCTTATCAGACCATACTGCGCATGCTCGTAACTTCGGGAACTTATCCCGAAGGGTACGTTTCGGGGCCGTGTGAATGCAGGAATAATTAATGGGTATTTTTTAGCCAAAAAAAGTTCTCGTAATTTAACGGGGATTCTTGTGATCGAGGCGGTTTGAAACCACCTAGTGAACTTTCAATAGTGACCCCTGTCAGAGTGGCCTGAGTTCAAAGTTGAACTAAATGAGCACCCATTCCTCCCTTCACTACCAAAAAACTACATGTATACCCCTTCCTACACAGCAAAAACTGTGGTGTTAACCGGTGTACATAGAGGACCACACCAGTTATTTTACACCAGTGTTAAATTGGTGGTGTTAGTTTTACACCTATAGGTGTTATTACAACACCTTTTGTTACATTTACACTCTTTGGTGTTATGTTTAATCTCTAGGGTGTAATTTTAACACCTCAGGGTGTGGTCCTCTAGTAACACCAATTGGTGTCAGTTTTAACACCGCAGTTTTTACAGTGTACCAAGAATCTATAGGGTCGAATTTTGCTTTTCTGTTTCATTATGTGTATCTGAGGCATTCATATCAAGACATAATCTTCAGCTTTAAACTGGTTTGGAAGACCAATCAAACAATAATATCCAATCATTCAATCCAAACCAAAATCAATCAAAAGATATTCATGATATTAGGCATTGCAACGCTGCCCAGTCATGCAAAAATCTTGCTCCCAGATAGTTTAGAAGCACAATAAAGAGAAACAATGAAAGTCTCGGAATTGAAATGACCGCAAAAGGATTAGAATGAATAGTACAGGACCTTGATAAAGGTAAGAACTATTTACAAGTAAGCATTCCCAAACCCCCTTTAAATCGCATCATGATTGATTGCTAGGAGCAATTACATGGAAGGAGGCCCCTATTCCTTTTCCTTTTTTTTAATCGCAGGTGCCGTTAATTTCTTCACAGATATAGATATTTAACTTCATGTACATGTACAGTACTGTCATACTTAGGGTGCGTTTATGCGTCACTTTTTTACCCTAGAATCATGATTCTGCAGAATCAAGAAATGTTGTAATATATTTTTAGAAACCTCCGGAGTATTATTAGATGTTCAACTGGTCATCGATCATTAGCAGACCAGCATTTTAATTGCTTCCCAGAGGAAACACAACAAAAATTTACAGAAGTAGAGCTCCTACATGTAGTTTTGTAAACCTCTTTGTTGAAAATGGAGATGCGAATGAGTTTACAAATTTATAAATGAAATGTTGTTGTTTTACTTTTTTTGTTTTGATATCTGTTATACTGATGATTTGATAGTAATTATCTCAAAAAGGGAAAAAAAGGCCAACGTGAAACTACATAAAAGTATTATGCATGCCTTGAACCAAAGGATTGACACTGACCTACATCGTAATCCTTATAAATCTGCTATCATAAAAATAATAATATGGTCCATGTACATAGTGCAACTACTATAATTGCATATACTCTACTGCACTTGATACTTGGTATCATATTATTTACCCTGGCTGTAGCTGAGCTGCCATATACATGTACATATAGGCGCTATTAGAAGCATTCAAGGAATAAATCCTACCGGGTACCCATCCACCTCACCTGGGTCGAGTGCGGCACAATGTGGGTAAATCTCTTGAAGGAAAACACGCAATAGCTGGGATTCGAACCCACACATTTCCTATTTCCATTTTTCATCCTGAACTGACCAGGACCTGTCTTAAAAGACCAGTTTTCATTACATCTTTTAGAGTAATTTCATAAAAAGTAAACATGATTAAATGTTCTGAATTATTTAGTTGTTATAATTATGATTTAATAACATTAATAATATTTATAAAGCAGTTTAATAATAAAAAATGTTTCTAAGTGCTAGATAATACATACATGTAGACAAACATACTATGTAAATTGAAGAATAACTGATGTGAATTTAATGGTCAATGGATAGAGGTAAAGAAATACAAAACAATTTAAAATTAAGACTGCTGAGACTTTAATAAGAGAAAATGCATGGTAAGAAAATCTAACAAATTACAAGGCATAATATAACAAATATTATGATTTATGAGTGTATGATAGATGTGATTTACATCTGATATTTCTATTCATGACCTAATTCCATGGATGATCACAAGCAAGTTTGTATAAGTCTGAAATCTTAATTATTCATACATTTAGAAGACAGACCCAGTATACGAACAGCGTCTATCAAAATAAAGAAAAATAGCCCCAGGGGATATCGTAATGTCAAAATGTATGCCTACACGTCTACGGATGAGCAACGAAATCATCAAGAGAGGCACAAAAGTTCACACCACTGGGGTCAGTACAAATCAATATCCACGCTTTGTGAATCCAGGTAAATCAATCCTTGGCATAAAGATCCACGCTTGCCCCCCTCACCCCTCTCACAAGCTCTCCATAGGAATGTATGCAATGAGTGTATGAACTATTGGGATCAGGGAGTATTTGCCATCCCCCATTTAAAAAGTTCCACTCCTCTTGATACATGTATAATTTGAATGTATACTTGGGTTAATGGCTTATTTTGTCTTAATAATAGTCTGACCACCTCCTGAAAATTATTCCCAACTCCTTCTCCTACAATGTTGCTAGGGGATGAAATACAGTAACTGTATGTACATGTATATGCATAAATATGACAGCTGATAATATTCAGGCTTTATATTACCACTGGACAACTATTATTACCATCCAAAAGTAATAATACTCTCCATGAATTCTAATTCTGATTCAAATTCAGTCCAGCTATCAGAATATCTATATCAAATGAAGAGCAAGTACATGTCCACACCAAACAAGGTCCACTCCACTCCATGGAAAAGGTACCAATATGACAGCATCACAAAAAAGTGGCTTTTCCGTCAAATTTTGAGCCCAGATTGTGAACTGCAAAGTGCATGGTCAATTGTTAGCTGTGAATGAGAATGACTTGTGACAGGTCACACCAAGCGCCTGACCTTTTCACACTGTGAGTAGCTGAGGAACTCCCAAAAGCTGAAGTCACCAGGGGCAAATACAACACGATGAATGGAGAGAATGGGAAAAACCAGTGAATTTTCAAGATTTTCCCTTGCATATAGGCCTACACAAGTAGAACCCCGATGAAGGACCACAGAAAACTCTGTTTCATACTCTGAAATTATACATGTACATGTACAGGTACATGTACATGTAGCTTGGCCCTATGTAGCTTGGCCCTATGTAGCTTGGCCCTATAAACCTTTGTTGTCCATATGGTTGTCCCAGAATTATCTGGGAAAAGAAACCACCAACAGATGTCACATTTAAATAAAAAGCTTTCTAACAAGATGCAGGAATAATATCAACAAGTCACATTGTATTTGTGTCTCTTCTTCTTTCTGTTCTTCCTTTCTTGTGGATATTCAATCTAATGCATATACATGAAGCTCCTTGATTTACAAGTAAACTGTATTATGATTCAGTTATCACATTTCCTCAGAAACATCAATGGATTGAGTGGAAAATCAAATAGACCATGGAAGAGAAATAGAGGGACTCAAGAAACATGGTATAATCTCCCTAATCAACTTTATAATGAAAACACAGACTTCTTCAATATATGACAACAGACTGGAAGAATCAAGATGCAAGTCCTTTGTGGCAAATGCTTGAGTTGTCATTTCTTGACAATAAGAGATTGTATTGGCAAACAACAGTCTTGGTACGTTGAGCAAGAATTCTTCCCAAGTATTTTAATAAGTTCTAATTTAGTTAATCAATGTGGATTCTGAGCTTTATGAAAGGGCCAACCATGAAGCGATAGCTCTCGTTTGTGCAACCATTATCCCGTGTTGGGGGAAGCTAATTCAGCTGGTTGGAGAAATAACTCTCTGAGGAAAATCAATTTTTCTTTCTTTGTTCGGCCACAGTGAGAGCCCGATTCCCTGAGGTCTTTAGAAAGCTTCTTAGCCAGAGCTGTACATACAGGATCTCATTCATCCAGAACTTCTAAATACATAATGTACAGGGGGGACTTACTATTTTCATATTGGCTCATGAGAGAGAGGGCTGGGTCCAAGATTAATGTGGTATGGAGTCTACGGACCTACCCACTCAATCTGAATTCATTTTGCAATGTACCATACAGCCAGTTTGGGGCTTTTACTTTAGTTAAATACACAACAGTTCATAAGCAAAATTTTAAAGAAAGCTCTTTTGTATTAAAAGTTTGAATTAATTTCATCAGGAGTATCAAGTATACCCTTATGCAGGGTCTTTATCTGTTTTTACAGTCACACCAATGGAAAACAAGTCCACACTGCCTGGTACAGTCATTGAAAAAACAAATCATTTTGAAAGGTCTGGGGAGCGTTTCATGAAAGGACTTGTCGGACGTTTTATCTGACAAGTCCCATTTTATTCGACAGTTACCATAGTAACAGTACCTCTCAGCCAATCAACATCAGAGAAAGATGTCAGATCTGACAACTTGTCGGATGAAAATGTTGATGAAACACTCCCCTGGAGTCGGTTTCCTTGATGAGGACTGTGGCATAAAATCAGTGGTTCTACATGTAAGTGTCACATATTGTACAACGCCTACTTAGCTTGTTGTACGCAAGCAAATTAGAGGCTAAATGTCAAACATTCGTACCGTTGCACAAAAGACATACCATCCAAAATGTACCATTGCACGGCTTTAGGTGACGTCACAATAAGATTTAATTCATTGCGCTCAGTAAGAATTAAGGTGCAATGCGCATATTAAGCCTGCTGGCTAAGGTCGATGTGCGCTTGTGGGATTTTGCTTTTCGCTTTCAGTATTTTTGCTCCTTTTTCATAGATTATTAAAGGAATAAACTCTTGTTTTTTGTTTCATATTTACCCTAAATTCTGAGGCGTTGTACAACACAAATAGCGAATATTCTTATAATTCATGCAATGGTGCGAGATTTCGCATTTAGTGAAAGAAAGAAGCGCTCTATTCCACGAGGCGTTAGCTGAGTTGAATAGAGCATCTTTCACCTCATGCGATATCTCGCACCATCGTACTCATGCCTATTCGCTATTTGCATACTGTTTGATACTGTAATGTCGGCCTCTGTAAACTGACTCTTCTATCAGATCTACAGATGGCACTGTCCATTTCGTGCATCTCGTCATGAAATTTCATGGATCTCTGTCTACATGTAGCATCAGTCTCGTGATGGCGAGTAATGTACTTTCTGTCTTGTTAGCATATTTAAACCTGTATATTTGACTTTACCAAGCATGACACATGTAGTCATGAGACTTGTAAAACAATCTTTAATCTAAATCTGTGGGTGTCTGTCTCATGGGCAGTACCCCAAAAATACACCTTGATTTTGATAACATGAGAAACTGATGTAACATTCCCTCACATGACCAAATAAAGAATGAGGAAGTTACTTTCAGTATGCATTCCTATGGCATTCCTTTTGATGTTATCAATTTCCTCTTGATGCTCAATGCTGATTTTTACAAGGTCCCTTGGATAGGATAGGACCTCAAGCCATCAGTCCTGTGGTTGCTTACCAGCACATCCAAGCATCTACGCTCTCTTTGCAGTATTAGAAAAATAAATTAAAACTGAAAGACATAATTGAACCACTATACGGTAAATTGCAAGGGCAGGCGAATCATCCCCTCCCTCAAAGGGGGGGGGTGGATTCACCTAAAAGGATTTGTGAATTGTAATTTTTAGGTACTAGACAAATTAAAATATCTTTCAAAACATTATTTTATATATCTAACTACCAACATTATGAGAGAATTTCAATTATCAATGGAACCAATACAAAATCCTCCTACATGTAAATTACAGATTCAATCCAATGTAATTTAGCAATTATAGATAAGTTTCTTTCAGTGGGGAATTTTAATCCAAAACCTGAAAACAAGGAAATCAGCGTAAACTCTAAAGAGGATTACACCTAAAGAGTGCGTCAGTGCACTATTCATATGCAGTATCCAGCTAAATGTATGCCTAATCTCTTAGAGTATGCGATTATAGTTGAATCATTATTTGTTGAAAGAATAAGTGATTTTTAGAAGTATTGCACATGGACAGGCAGTGAAAGTGATGCCAACCCAAGGAGGGATTTTTCAATCAAAGATGTACATATATATTTCTTGATGTTTTCTCTCTCCCATTACTATAAAATTGAATTGAATATCACATTAGAGTATGTGTAATTGTGAGACTGATCAAGGAGTTACCAGCACTAAGCCAAGGCTCCACACTATAAACCACTTTTCTACTGGTCCAACTTTCACGTCGAACCAAGGTGACATCTCCTTGGTCGAACCAGGAGATATACCAAGTAAACCACTTCTACTGGTCCAAACCAAAAATTTATTGGTCCCAAGAAATAAAGAGAAGACATAAAAAAGACTCAAGTTAATTTTTCTGTCTTTTACTGCTTATTGTCCCCCCCCCCTACAAAAAAACAGCACACACACAAACAACATAACTCATGAAAACTCTTTTAGAGAGCCATTTCTTGAGATGCAAGAGGCAATTTCATAATTTACAAAAAAGAAAATATCATTTGTAGTAATAATAATAATAGGCATTAATATAGCACCATCTATCTAGAAATATTCTATTCCGAGGCGCGTTGTTATTATTATTATATTATTAGTATAGTAGTTATCATTTGTATTTTTTACTGGTCATGTCGCACCTGTAAATCTGGCTACTTCTGAAAAGGTACTGGCCCTACAGCAATTTTTTACCAGCGTTTTCAATTATAATTTGGAATCTTTGATAAAGTTAAATTGTCTTTGAGAGGTGTGAAACTAAAAAAAAATGCATCTCAACTTTCAGAAGAGATTCACTGCAGTGAAGGCAGATCTACTGTGTAGCAATTTGACAGTGTTCTCACTGCCTTTGTCATACAATCCCTTTTCCCAATTGTTTACTACATGAAGAAAGATTGAAAGAAACGGCTTTGGGCTATTTGAGTATGAAAATTCCTTAGTTTGCACATTTCATTAGAATTCAAGTGGAGAGATTGAAATCGCACTGTGAGAAAATTATTCGTGATTTCGTAGATAGCATGTTTCTGTGAAGAAATTACCTGGGATTCTAAGAGATAGCAAAACACACATGCAGTATGTAATTTGATATTATTTTGATGATTGATTGATTTTTTTTATTTTCAAAGAGCAAAAAATTAACATAAAATTGGAAAATGAATACACAAGAAACACATAGAAAATCTCAAATTCATATTACTTGTACATGTACCATTGCTTTTTCAATAAAGAATTTGATGTTTCAAATATAAGTTTAGGAATAAAGAAAAGAAATAAAAAATATGAAAAACAATTAAAAAAAGATATTGTAATAATAAAAACAATATAATAGGTAACAATGACAATTTAAAGGTACATACATATTTTGATAAATTTCAACATTTTTAAATTCAGCTTCATATTCTAAATGCAACTCCTGGAAATAATGTGTTGAATATTGCATATTTGTGAGGATTCAAGTACATGTACATACTTTATGTAAATTTCTAATAAGATTTTTTTTATATCTATAATGAAAGATTGTGGGCTTTTATTTTAACCTAATCCATTTTTAATTAGTAAAAACAGCCTACATGCCAGCGTCACCATTAGAGACTTTAGATTTATTTTACACAATATACAGTTGAGAGCCCTTCTACGTGTACTTCATTTCTTTGATCCAATCTCTGCTCAACCCCCTTCCCCACTTTATCTCTCTCTCCCCCTCTCCCTATCCTTTTATTCATCCTCAACATATGCACATTGCTACTCAATTAAAATCTAATTATTTCCATTGAGGAATTGCAAAAACATCTCCACCATTTGCCTTACAGATATAACTACTCAATCAAAGAACAACTGATACAATGCCTGAGATACAAGAGTCTGAATGGTCGTTTTCTATTTTAAGACGTCTTCACCAACATCTTGAAGAGACCAGCGGACTATTTACACACTGGTGAATGTTTAAGAAAAGCATTTGACCAACTGCAAATATAACAAACCCCTTCAAAGCTCCAAGTCAGACTAAAATAATCTTTTGGCAGAAAAGTGAACAATTAAACTTCTTCTAGTTGTTTAAATGCTTTTAAGTAATAAATACAAAGTAAGGCACATTCCTCGAAGAACTTCCAATATGTATTTTACCCTTCAAATTTGAGGATAAAATCTGAATTATAACAATTAAGCTGCAACTATCAAAACAATTACAAGCAAAGACATAAATAATTTGCCAATTTTACATGAAGGTATCCATGAAGATGTATAAGACTGGGTTCAATAAGTGCAAAGTTTTCTACAATAAAAGGAAAATAAAAAATAATTTGAGATACTGAACATCATGAATCAATAATCTTTCTGCTATAAAAAGGAGAGTTTAATTCTCAATTGGAAAAAAATACAATAGTAGGCATACTCTCTATATATATAACAATTTGCACAAAGTTAAACGAAACATAGAATAACAAATTATTCATTCATGATCACCCATGCAGTCATAACACGAATGTTGTTATTGATATCCTAATGACAATCTAACAAAAATATTCTCAATCACTCAGGGGCAATACATACAATACACCTGACCTCTGTGACCCAATGAAGCACAAACAATTAAACTATTTACTAACTAACTGCTTAATTGCACCTGCCTTTCCTCAATTTAGTATCAATTGGTCAGCTCTGTGCCTCAAACAACCACAGTTAAAGAAACTTGGCCATTGAGTGAGATCTCATTTCACCTATGTATTAATTAAGGTTCACTAATTCAATTGTTATTGTGTAGATGCAAGGGTATACCAGAATACAGTACTGTGTTGACCCTGGGCCAATCATTCTTCTTTTTTTCTTTATACCTTTCTTGAGATTTCATTTTTTTTTTCAAATCTAATAGAAGCCTCACAAATGACATGGATTGGTGCAGTATGGTAATGTGAAGACCTGAAGTAATCAAGTTTCACCTATACAGCATTAGTGTGAAACACACATACATGTATATTCTGACAAATTTTTGCAAATGAAAGGGATTCAATCTTAAAAGACCCCTTAAAATACACAGGAATTTTAGGTTTATGCAGGCTAGCTTTTCCAGACATACGATTTTCACAAATACTGGACAGAACTTCCACTTTGATTTTCTGCAAAAATATAGAAATTAATATTTTGACCCTAACTGATTGATACATTGCATGATGGTGCAAATGATGATCAACAATTTGAATGTCTGAAAGCAACCTGTAGTTGACTTTAATATGCATTAGATCTTCAAACCTTGGCAAAAGAAAGCTGTAATAAAAACAGAATATATTTGGTTACATGTACATTAATAAAGCTCTAAGTCTATGCACTACCCTACTTATCACTATGCAGCCATCTAAGTTCACATTCTAAAAAAGGAAACCGGTCTCAAGAAAAGTCGAATGGGGCGTGAGAAAAACCGAACAGGAATTCATCCATAAAAAAGTCTTTAAAACCCATGTAATAAACAAAAAGCTGTATGCTGCTTTTGTAAGATTTTTTTGAGTAGGCTGGATTTGAGGTTTTGGAATAAAAACAGTTTCATGGACCAGTGGATTTTTGAGCATTTGTCCTGCAGATTAAGTAGGTCTTACCGTCCTACAGATACATGTAAAAACTGTACATTCTGTAGACCTGTATGGCCTACTATTATCCCAAAACTGCTTTTTTAACATTTATATTTTAACTTATCATCTCTGTATAAAAATGGAAGTAACTACATGTATCTGGCAATTAAATATGTGTTGGCATTTGGGCTACACATAACTTTTTTTTACAAGTTCTGAAAGTATCTCTGCATTCACATTGGTCTCTATGAAAAGAGAAAAATTCCCCCATGCCCGACATATGCATGTACAAGTATCAATCCCCTCCTTGCTTCCATCTCCATCAAGAGGTATGGGGGTACTTCAGGGCAAGTGATCTTGGTTGTACAGTAAACTTCACCAGCCACACATGTACATGAAAGTATTTGACTGAATGTGCAAATATATGAAATGGCAGGACTTACTGTACATGTATATGCATGCGCATAATTTATATATTCTATTGTAGTAGCCTAGAGCCTCTGTCTAAGACGCAAAAGCAGGGTGTGAATGGTCACAGGCATTCTTAAAGTAGACAACCGAAGAATCAAAAGTATTCTATAATGACTTTTTTTGGTCATCATTGTAAAGGGGAAGTTATATATATCAGATATATAACTTCACCTTTTAAAATAGTGATTAGAGTTTGCAGAAATCAGCTCTCAAAAATGACTTATTTTCATGGCATATTTCTGCCTTCGTCCGTCCTCTGGCGAGCTCCAGCTGAGTGACGTCACACCAGAAGCAGTGAGCAGCTGAGCAGACAGCAGCCCATTGAAGACTATCTTTCCAATCAGCGTTTTTTGCTCTTAGAATAGTTTATTCCTCTCAAGATTGGTCTTATTACATAGATAAAAGTTTTAATTTTCTGAACAGTAAAATGAAATGCACATTTAACATATTTTGGTAACCGATATTTAGCTTAGAAAAAATTATTTGTTTTCAAGAAATATACGTGAATAAACAAAGCATATTTTCACTTAGAAATCATGCTTGCACCACATTGATATTATTATCAATATAAAGCATAGACATTCGTCTTCACAACTGAATAAAAATTATGAAATTTAATTACGTAGCAAGTTCAGGAACCACAAAAAAACACGGCAATATATGATCGCGAAATGATTGGAATTGCACTTGGATTGCCGAAGCGTTACGAGGCAACTGCAGCGAACGCACTTTGTTCATATATCTTAATGAACACGGTCCATATAAAAACGTAATCTGTGGACAAATCTGTACGCACGCAGTTTTTTTTATGAGTGCGGGGATCCTGGTTCGAAACTCTTTGATTTTTTTTTGGTTCTGGATTTTTTTTTAAATTATGTTCCTTCCCCATTCCTATCAGCTCTTTTTTCTCTTTTTATTTTCATGTGAGATTCTATTCAGTCCTGTATTTATTAAATCTTACTTCTTAATTGCTGCTTTTGATTTTCAAGTTCTTGATAAGATTCTCTACATACTTATATTATGGGCAGCGACTCACTCACTCACTGACTGGAGTGGAGCAACACAATGACGACTGCAGTGGACAAAATTGGTCTTTACAGTCCACAATTCAATAAAAACGGGCAAAGGAACACAGTTCTGAATCACGTTTGGTCTGAAGTTGTCAAAAACAGAAATTGAATATCACATTACATGAAGAAAACGGTAAATTCGGAAGATATTTAACAGGTCAGTAAGGTGATTCAGTGCATGATGCACAGAGAGATGATGAGCACGTCGATTGTGTGACGTCATAATTCTCGACCGTTTTCGGCTGCGTGATTGTCGGTCTGGGGGGCTGAGAAGGGTGTCTAATAGTTTCATTTCTTGCATTTCCACGACATCTATAAGACTTTTTAGTGACATATTTGTGTATAAAAAGACAATACCTTTCCATCCATATATAATTTGTCTATAATCATCACTTTCGTGAAATTTTCTTCGTTGGTCTCCTTTAAAAAGAACTTCTATGACTTTGCCCCTCCTTGGATATACATGTACATGTATAGTGTGAACAGAGAGTATGTGTAACAGTAGGTGGTTTCAGACCGCCTCGAAGTTCGTCAGTTCCAGGTATTCTCTGATCGGGAAATTTACCCCGATCAGAAAATACCAGGTATTTTGGTAATGTGAAAGCAAACTACGCGTAATTTCCCCGAAAGAAAATACCCGCTAAATAGTAGGTACTTGGTGAAATTACGAGAACTTTCGCGGGGATTTTTCCAAGGTCGCAGGTATTTTGGCGATGTGAAAGCAAATTACGGGAACTTTTACCCCAGCGTGTCGTTGGGCGTGGGAGCTGTGGGTGGCTGCTGGGCTAGTGATTTTGAATCTCGCGCCTTGCCTGCTTATCAGACCATACTATGCGCATGCTCGTAACTTCAGGAACTTATCCCGAAGGGTATGTTTCGGGGCGGTGTGAATGCAGGAATAATTAATGGGTATTTTTTAGCCGAAAACAGTTCCCGTAATTTAACGGGGATTCTTGTGATCGAGGCGGTTTGAAACCACCTAGTGTGCTCAGTGAACAGTGCGCTTGGCCAATTAATTACATGGTTGATTTTGAATAGAATATCCTTATAATCCCAGCAGTATTATTACAAACATTTTCTTTCTCTCTTTCTCATTATTTTTTCTCTTTTATTTCCTCTCTCTCTCTTTGAAGTACATCCATGTATGGCTGCAGATGCATGTATGCAATAGTTACTGCAGTGTACATGAATAAAAAGCTACATGTCGGTCTACATGTGTATATGTAGACCGACATGTATATATACTTGATGGAGTAAATTACAGAGCTGGTGACATTCTTTGTTAAAATGTGTCAATGTGAACATACATGTATTCACTTTAAATTCATTGCATGCATTGATCATTCAATCAGAACACTTTTACTGTTTTGTGAATGAAAGCAGTATATATTTTGTTGGCATACATTTATGTATTATGATGCAAATTAGCCAACATATTACTCGTCTTCATATTTTTCATTAAAAGGTGGATTTGTAATATGGATCTTCATAAACAAATGCACTGCAGGCCAGCTTACAATGATTATTCACAGCATGATTTCATAAAATTTATAATGTACATGTACCATAATATATGCCTACAATGCTGTATAAGTAAATTGTAGTATGAATAAAAAAACTTTCTTTAAATTCTGTTTGTGTAAAATTGTCGGTCTTCATGTACAGTAATATCAAAATTTGTAAATTTCTACTTCATGGTACATGTATGTCACATAAATGTAAGTACCTGTTTAGATGATTTGGAGTACATGTATATCCTGTAAGGAATAAGGGGTGGTACATTGTATTAGAGTAGGCCAACAGAAGTGATGACGTCATAAAAAAAACTTTTTTGGCATGTCAGCGTTTTTCATACCATATTTTGGCAGAGAATGATGGAAAACACCCAGTATAAAAAATTTGATGGGAATCGGTCCATGGCCCCAAGAAATGACCTCCTGAATACATAAATGTATATTGGCCTGGTTCCTAACATTAGGTGGTTTCAAACAAGAATCCCCGTTAAATTACGAGAACTTTTTAAGGCTAAAAAATACCCGTTAATTATTCCTGCATTCACACCGCCCCGAAACACATCCTTAGGGATAAGTTCCCGAAGTTACGAGCATGCGCAGTATGGTCTGATAAGCAGGCAAGGCGGGAGATTCAAAATCACTAGCCCAACAGCCACCCACGCCGCCGCGCCCAACGACACGCTGGGATAAAAGTTCCCGTAATTTGCTTTCACATCGCCAAAATACCTGCGACCTTGGAAAAATCCCCACGAAAGTTCTCGTAATTTCGCCAAGTACCTACTATTTAGCGGGTATTTTCTTTCGGGGATATTACGCGTAGTTTGCTTTCACATTACCAAAATACCTGGTATTTTCTGATCGGGGTAAATTTCCCGATCAGAGAATACCTGGAACTGGCGAACTTCGAGGCGGTCTGAAACCGCCTATTTAGAACCAGACCAATAAACTTCAATGGGGCTAATTATGTATTCATGAGGTCATTTCTTGTGGACCCATGGACAGATTCCAGCCAAATTTGGGTTGTTGGGTTTTTGCATCCAGGGAGGGGGGGGGGGGGCATTTCATCAATATTTTTGTCTGACAAGTTGTCAGATCTGACAACTTTCCAGGATTTTGATTGGTTGAGAAGCACTCTTACTAAAGTAACTGTTGGATAAAACGTCTGACAAGTCCTTCCATGAAACGCTCCCCAGCTCTACTAAAATATGGTATAAAAAATAATGACATGCAAAAAAAGAAAAAATTATGATGTCACACTTACATGTAGCTTCGGTACTCTATATACACTGTATATAGACAGACACATGAACATACAGCTTACTGTACTAGTTCTGCTAGGAAATATATTCTACACTCTACAGACTCAAAATTAGGTGGGTTGTTTGGGGGGTACATGTAGCAATGCAAATGATGATCATCATGATAGAAATGAGGAAACATGATCAGACAACAATCTTCAATGTACCAAATTACAACTTTGTTTGAGAAATCGGTCTGCCATCTCTAAACTCCTTTCATAGGAATGTTGTATTTGATGATTCAGAGCTATGTCATTTCATAATTAACAGATAATTACTTACATGATTAACATGTAAACATCACCTTAGATGTAAACATTGTACATGCACAATGTAGCTGACCTACAGATTTGAATCAACTGAGAAATACAATATACATCTATTTACATTTTACAATGTATAATATATGATTATAACACCAGTATAGAGTCCTGATTCTTGGATTTACATGTATAATAAATGATTATACATGTAAATCGAAGAATCAGGACTCTATACTGGTCTGCATATGAAACTATACATTATTTCTCTGTTCTTTAATAGATTGAGAGGGCAATGTAGAATTTTTATTTCATGTTTATTCAACATTTTTATTCCCTGATGCATGGACATTGAAGTTTTGAAATTTGATCTTTCAGCTGGACTATAAACCTATTTTACATATTTTCACGTAATATTTTATTCTATATCCTACTTTTCATTGCATGCCTGTATGTTTGCAAACAGTTTTAAAGTCATGACATGGACCTACATTAAGTAGGTCCATGATAGAAATGAAACATACACTGTAAGGCCTACTTTATTCTTTTGCCTATCCATGATTACCGAGTCCTGAGGCAATTCAAATATTTTTGTACTGACTTCTAATCAATGTATATGGCCTGCACTTTTTCTATTGCATAAAATTCAAATAAATAATATCATAGCTTGTTCCAGTATACAAAATAGAAAATTTGTTCTGAAGTATATACAGCAATCATGGATGGGGAAAAAAGTTATTTATTCGGAGTATTACAAGGGCAAATATTTGTGAAAGATTAAAGTTTAAGTCCACTATAAAGGGGGCAATGGTTGCTCACATGTATATTCTGCTGGTAATTGGTATCCATAACACTATAATCAGAATCTTACAACTTTTACAACTGATAGGGGTCCTACCCCTTTCATAAACCCAATTATGCGACTAATAGCAGCATAATTTGATCATAAAATCGGAGGAGGACCAGAGTTATCCGCATTATTTTGATGCTGCTATTATCCGCATAATAGCAGCATCGGGACCAGATTTTGACTTTATGAACGCATAATTTCCAAATAATGCGGATAATTGCTATGGTGCGGTCACAAGGTCACCCTTTTCCAACACCACCGCATCGGAGGGGGCGTGTCCAGTTGTCATGACGATTGTCTGCCTTTTTCAGGACGGGCGCTCTTAAAAAAAAAACGTGCAGATTATTTTCAGAAATTGTGAACGCATTTATTGAATTATCCGCTTTACCCTTAGGCGGCTAATTGGAGGATGGGTTTATGAAAGGGTATGAATCAAAAAAAAATTAAAAATATGTCCTGGATTATCTTACACTGTACATAGCTAATTTTACATGCTTTTGTTCACTTGTTATGCCTAAATGTACAATGTACATACAATGTACATGTATGTATTACTAGCATCTAGTCATTCTTGTGGGGCCTTGAGGATACATGTACCTTTTCTCAGTTTTGGATCTGGTAACATCTTCAATTAGGCCTACACATTCCCACTTTTTACCAGCATTTGTTTCTTGCCATATATCTGTTTGAAAATAATTTAACAAAATCATGAAGTTTCACTTCAAAATGATATTGTATACATGTAGTTGCATATACCGGTATATCACTTGAACCAATTGAGATGTAATGTAGGCCTACATGTTGTTTGGGTTTCTTCTTTTGCAATTTCTTCTTTAAAATGTATTGCTAGTAAAACTGTGATGCATTTAACAATAATCTGCTGTTGTAAAACCCTACTAATACATGTAGCTTGTTGTACGCGAGCAAATGAGGCTGAACGTCAAACATTCATACTGTTATATAACGCTTGATAAATCAGATAGACATCTCTCTATTCACGCTTTACAAATATTACCCCAGATTCTGGCATGCCCGCAAACAACGTATAAAGCACTTTCTCCACTTCCTGGGGAGCATTCCAAAAAGAGCTCCAAAACTCTATTGCTAGACATACTACATAGGCTTTCACATTTTACTGGGTACCCATTTACCACCTGGGTGGAGAGTGACAAAGTATGGATTAACGCCTTGCCAACGGACTGTTAGGCTATGGTGGGATTCAAACACACAACCCTCTGATTACAAGACAAGTGTCAGAACCACTACACCACGATGTTGGGCCTCCATGTAGGCCTATGCCATAAGTAAGCATGTTTATCCACACCATGGGCTGTCAACAAGTCTACAAAAGCTGGTAAATGGGGTTGTTTTTCATTCTGACATCATTTGAAATTCAATCTCAAGAGGAATAAAATTCTGGCATACCTGAAGCCAACGGAGCATGACCTCTAAACCCTGTAGACTACCCACCCATCCCGCAGACCCCAAACATTGAGCAAGAAAGTGAACACTACATGTATACTAGGGTAAATGATTCCTGTCCATGGTGCATTTTAATGGCCTCTTTTTCATGCATTATGATGGTGGAGGTAAAAGTATGTACATGTACATGTAGGCCAATACCTGTACACAATGTATTAAGCAGTCTCCCAAATAAAATGAACATCATTTTGAATTTGAAAAGAACACTGTATGGCTTGATTAAAGACCATGTACAAAAACACAGGTACATGTACCGTGTAGTCACAGGCTTACTCCCGAGTCCAAACATTCTACCACACATGCAGATGATGCAGTCACTACCAGGTCCAAGTTCTTGACCATGTATCCATCACAGGAGGCGCTCTCTCTTCAGAGGTTAAAGGTCATCAAGAGATAAGCAGATGCTGTGAAGGCTTCCACTCAAAAATAACACAGCCTACATCAATGTAAAAATTTATGTACAGGGCTCCCCCAAAATTTACTGTCCGACTATCTTTCCAGGAGGAGGGATGGAGGGAGGCCTAGGAGAGGGCCCGGCATTCCCCCCCCCCTTCCCTTTGGTAAAATTTTACTTTCATTGTCACTATCAGAGCACACAAAGACTTGGCCTACACTGGCTACAGTAGGCCTGCATGTGTATGTACATGTACATTGTAAACTGTATTTTGGAAAGTACATGTATAGCCCTGTGCCCCCTCCCCTCCCCATGGTATCAGGCTACATGATTTATCACATAAAGTATATGCACAATATTGATTCTCATGTGAATGAGAAGATAAGGTGGATAAGGATGATAGATTACTAAATCCCTGTATAATAGACTGTACACATACGTAAACTACTATGAAGTAATGTTTTTCATGAAGAGGAGCTTTTCATTGAAAGTAGTGACAAGCGACAGGTGGTTTAACCGACCACCAGGAAAGACATTTCTATGTCATTTCACAGTCTTCTTCAATACAATAATCAATAGCACCTGTACATTCACACAATGACTTGGTGAAGAAGATGATAAAAAAGCAAACTTATATGATGTGGTCTAGCTGTGCATATGCACGTAGCCACATACAGACTCTTTCATACCGTTTTCATACTGAAGGCGAAGTGGAGTTACTCCGGAATAACTCCGGATTGAGTTTATACGCTTGTACTGCGGACCGACTTTAAACCCCCTTTCATATTGGCAAGCACCGCAGCGGTGTATCCGCAGTCGTTGCCATGGTTTCCAAGCGAGTTCGCGCCATACGTGTGGCGAGATCACAGCGATAAGCGCATACCGCATTTCCGGTGCGGAGTAACTCCGTTTGTAACCCTCTTCTCGAAGTGGGTTGAGTACTCCGCTTTGAATCCGGATCGAACTAATCTCAGAATTTTCATATTGCCCTCCAAAGTGGAGTAACTCCTCCTGGGGCCCGTTGCATAAAAGTTTTTAACTGAGAAAACTCAGGTTGCTTTTACCAGAGTTTTTGCCCTGTGTGACAGTCAATGGCAGAAATCAGACAAACCTTAGTTTTCAGCTTTTACCAGAGTTTTCTCAGGTAAAAAGTTTTATGCAACAGGCCCCTGGACTCCGGACTAACTCCACTTCGGCTCTCACTATGAAAGGGGTATCAGTGATCTGAGAGTGATCTATTAATAGGCAAAATAGGCCTACGTTTTTGTTTTGAAACAGGTAAGAAAGCTGAAGTACAATTCTACCCTCATCATTCTTGTCAGGAATGTTTCATCCTCAAAATTCCTCGCCAGGGTTTTCTACTTCTGGTATTCAAGAGCACTTCAGGTTGAAATCCAAACTCAAATGAAATGGATAATTGTCAATATACATGTACGTACATTTAGTGCAACTAATGACTTTGTTTACTTTATACTATTCATTCATTTTTATTTCATTTTTAATACCAAAATACCAAAAGATATTAAAACTTAAAAGATGGGAATTGCTGCTACCCTGTTTGGCGTTCAACGATTTACTGTAAGCCAAGGGATAGAGCAATGTTGATCTGGTGCTGCACAGTGGCTGCTGGTCCTACAATCAATTGGGCAAAATGAATTTTCAGACTACCCTGTACATGTATTTCTGTTTCAGATTTCAATTTTGAACAATACAAATAATATGGGTTTTCATTTTATTTTCAAGTCAAACCCCAGTGTATTTTTCTCCCCTGCTTCAGACTGACACACAATATTCAATTGGAACCATAAAGTCAATTCAAATACATGTACACTCAATACAGCATTGCAATTCATTAAATTCACTAAGTCAATCTTGACTACAAATACATGAAGGGCCTGTATATTGTAAACTGTGCAATTCCAACCTTCAAAGAATATCAACAATGGCTGATTTTTATTGAAAATCTGACCAATCAAACTCAAACATGGTAGATTTTTCTGGTTGATAGTCCACTCTAAGTAGCACTAAAAGTGAAATAAAATGAAATGAAAAGTTCAGCTTTACACCAAGCCCCAGAATCGTGTTTGCACTTTGCAAATTTGAAGGTCTATTCACAAAATATGGGTAAATACTGTGCACCACTATTTTTTCCACTAGTACTATTGTAAAATCTCTCCTGGAATGGTTATGACTACACATAGAAAGGGCAAGCCAATGAGTGTATTCATTACTGTAATGTGGAACACTTGTACTGTACTGCAATATGGAACAAGGATAATTCTATCAATAATTCCTGTAGTAAAAATACTTTAGTTTGGATTGTTTAATGATGACAAAGTACGGAAAAATAACATTCTGACACTCTATAGACAGCCATGTAAAACTTCAAATAGTAAAAGGCTGTGAAGTTATGTATTTATTTTTAAATAAAAATAGGCAGTGCAATTTGATTTTATTTTAATATTACATGTAGATTGGTTTTCCCATTTTTTACAGACATGCCACCACAGATAAAAGAATCGCACAATGGCAAATTTCTAGTATCAAGGTCTGTGCAATACATGTAGCTTCTCAACATCAGCATACGGTTATTACGGTTAGGCCTGGGACTTTCGGGTTTTTTTCTTTTCGGGTACCCGTGGTAATTTTCGGGCGGGTACCCGGGTACCCGAAAATCATGTCGCTCGAAATATGACTGGTGGAAAAACCCCATAGGTGACGTCATCATCAAGCCAATGCGATGCAAGCCAATTTATGAATGAAAATATAGTAAGCATGCGCATTGCAAGCCTCAGCCCCACGCAGTATTCTGTCAAAACGAGTCTGCAATACTCTGTCACCTCGTACCAAAATCGACCTAGAAATCCACTTTTCTATATTTTATATGAATTATAAAAGGTATTCTCAGAGGATCTGTTTTCCCACCGATACCGCACTGGTAAGCAAATTTTTATTACTTCTTGCTTTTCCGTCAAAATCTTACGAAGTAGCGTCGATATTACATCGTGTTCGTGAGTTTGTAGAATCTATCGCTACGTGAACAAAGTCAATTGATTTCCGGGTTTCGGAGCGTCAAATGCGCCAGCCAATCACGATCGTGTTACCATTTTCGGTTTATGATGAACTGAAAATGGTATCAAGAACGTGATTGGCTGGCGCCTCGTATGCTCCGAAACCCGGAAATCAATTGACTTTGTTCACGTAGCGATAGATTCTACAAACTCACAAACACGATGCAACATCGACGCTACTTCGTAAGATTTTGACGGAAAAGCAAGAAGTAATAAAAATTTGCTTACCAGTGCGGTATCGGTGGGAAAACAAATCCTCTGAGAATACCTTTTATAATTCATATAAAATATAGAAAAGTGGATTTCTAGGTCGATTTTGGTACGAGGTGACAGAGTATTGCAGACTCGTTTTGACGGAATACTGCGTGGGGCTGAGGCTTGCAATGCGCATGCTTACTATATTTTCATTCATAAATTGGCTTGCGTCGCAGTGGCTGGATGACGTCACTGCGCTGCAAAAGAAACATGGCGATGATTGAACGATCTCAGTCACATCATCATCACTTGAAAAACTAGTATATTTAAGGATATTTCGAGGGTAATTGGTGAGATTCAAAATGAGACTTGTGTACTTATGTGAAGAGTTTACAATCATGTCTTACACTACGCAATACAAATCAAATGTACGTTATACTGGTGAGCAATTTTCGGGTATCGGGTATTGATTTTTCTACCCGGGTACCCGACGCTTCCGGGCGGGACCCGGGTACCCGGGTTTTAGTCCCAGCCCTAATTACGGTACAACAAAAATGATTCAAATTTACAGATTCAAATTTTACAAAACTTGCACTTGTACATGTAGAGTAACCCCCAACCTCTAATACATACATACATTGTACAAAATGAATCATTAAAGGTCAAGTCCACCTCAGAAAAGTGTTGATTTGAATCAATAGAGAAAAGTCAGACAAGCACAATGCTGAAGATTTCATCAAAATCGGATGTAAACTAAGAAAGTTATGACATTTCAAAGTTTCGCTTATTCTTAAGAAAATAGTTATATGAACGAACCAGTTACATGTACATCCAAATGAGAGAGTTGATGATGTCACTCACTAACTATTTCTTTTGTTTTTTATTGTTTTAATTATACAATATTTCAATTTTTACAAATTTGACGATTAGGACCTCCTTGCCTGAAGCACAAAATGTTAAAATAATGGAATTCCACGTGTTCGGGGAGGAATGAAACTTCATTTCACATGACAATGACGAGAAAATCAAAATATTTCATATTTCAAACAATAAAAAACAAATAGTGAGTGAATGACATCATCGACTCTCATTTGGATGTAGCTGGCTCGTTCATAACTGTTTTTGTGAAATGAAGCGAAATTTTGAAATGTCATAACTTTCTTATTTTACATCCGATTTTGAGGAAATTTTCAGTGTTATGCTTGAATTTTTCTCTTTTTATTCAAATCAATTTTTTGTTGGGGTGGACTTGTCCTTTAAATTCACCATGCATCTATTAAATTAAACATCCCCATGAGGACAAATTGGCTATTCAACATGAATGACAAAAATTATGTTAATTCAATATTTGCAACCTAAAGCAAATACTGTACCACTCACAGACACAGTCCCATCAATGTACAATGTACATAGGTATGACTAGGTTATTCATAATAATCTGTCAATATAAATATTTCTTTTCATTTGAGATCAGTTTTCCCTAGTCGTATCCCCATGAGAAGTTGACAGATCTAAACGGCTTGTTCTTGTTGTTAAACGTCCTGCCCACTGATTGCTGCCGAGATCTTATCTAGGGTTGTAATATGGATCTAACATAAATCCTTCACATACGTACAGTAAAAGGAAATTTCCATACTTTTGGCTCTTAAAACTATTATAAAAAACCATTGAATCATTGATTGATCGTAGCCTACAGGACATGTGGCCCCTGGGGGTATCATGTCACTGGGAGGTTGTGCATGTGAAGCCCCTGGGAGGGTGGGGACCCCCTGCGAAGATGTCAATCCTTGACATACATAATAAAGATAGGTCACAGAGAGGTGACTGGTAGAAAAAAGAATAGTACCAAACAAAACATTGCACTGCACAGAAGTAAACAATGCCCACCTTCGTTCTGTTATTCTTTCATTTCACGACTGAACATCTATGGAGTCAATGACTTTTGACAGATGAAATTTCCCATAATATATATTTTTTTCATTAATGTACATGTATTGACACAGTACTGTGTGACTTCACTTCATTTAACCTGGCCCTCATTTCTCTGAAATTCTTCTTTTTCAGGCAGCATCCTCAAACCATCTTTGCTATAGCCTTTATGTACTTTAACACCAATTGCATGCTAATTTGTTCTAAACCCTACACTATTCTTAATCCCAAACTCCAGAGTTTCATTTGGCCAACAAGGTGTTGTGAAGTGTACCAGACCATCACTGGGGATAATGATGCTGAGGATCAAGGTTCTAGTCCTGGTCAGCTCGTTCAGATGGTGACGTTTAAGGTTGGGCCCAGACGTACAGTGTTATAATGATATAGATTTAAGTCCAAAAACTGAATTTACAAACACACACATACCAGTAATTTTTACTCTTTGCACTTGATTCCGTATGTGTACACTGTGCAGTCGTCTCAATTTGTAATTTCAAAGCCGGGAGTTGGGAAATTTCCTCTTTTTTTTCAAGTCAAAGTAAAATAACCCCAGTCTGTAAACATGAAGGATAATAATATTGGTTCTCTGATCTTCCTGATTCAGGGTTATAGTCCCAATACCTATCTCACTCTCAGAGTCCAATTTGGCATAGAATTACTATTTTACAACATGCTTTACCTACTTTTGCAAGATCAGATGCATCCATGTTGGGTGGACCCAATCGGGTAATATTGGGTACAAAAAGATAGACCCTCACAAAATTAGTATCAGGGCCGTTCTCATTTGACCACAGTGATTTGACTTGTGAGCTCATTGCGATCTTTTAACCTCTTGATTCACACTGGAGCAAAACATTGAAATCTTTCTGGACCCGTATCTACATCGGGGTCTTTTGGACACGAGTGCACTTGCGCAATGGAATCATTGCTTTGCCTATTGGCAACGCACAATATTTAAACAAAACATCACAGAGTTTCGGATCATTGGATGCACGTCGCAAGTTATTTACTCGCGATAATAGAAAAACCACAAGATGACTCACAATATTTCGCGCAGTCTTGATCGGGAAGTTTCGTGCAGTTTTTCTGTTCTCATTCAGAAAAACGGCACAAATCATTACGATGATTCACTGCAAGTGTGAATACCCGTCATGGTATTTTCGTCTTTTCGATTTGTAAATTACAAATTACTGTACAGAAATTTACATCCACATACACATGGAGATGATGCAGGTACATGTACACATGTGGTGGTGATATTTCATTGGTGGTGGTCACTGTCATTCATATTAATGATGGTGGTACATGTAGTTGAGGTGGTTGCTTGGTGATGGAGATGATGATGGAAATGGTGGTGATGATTGTACAGGTACATGTAACATGATGGTGATAGTGACAAGGTGGTGGTGGCAAAGCTGATGATGGTGGTGGTGTTGTTGCAGGTTTTAGTGGTAGTGGTGATGGTGGTAGTGATGATGATGGTAGTGGTAGTGATGATGATGGTAGTGGTGGTGATGATTGTGGTGGTGGTGGCGATGAGATTATAAAAATGACAATGAAAGTGATGATGAAGTGGCAGAGGAGGAAAATGTTGGTGAAAGTGATAATTGTATGTATGTTGATGGTACATGACAGTGATGATGGCAACAGTAATGATGATTGTGATGTTTATGGTGTTGGTGATGATTGCGATGACATCATGAAGATGTTTACTAATGGTATTGAGAATTGATGATGTTGGCAAAGATGGTGGTGAAGTCAGTGATGATGAAATTAGTAATTAATGCAACTGATGGTGGTGCAATGGTGGTGGTGGTGGTAGCGCTGGGCAAAGGTGGTGGTGAATGATGAAGATGATGAATGATGATGTTGATGATGATAAATGATGCTTGTGATGATGGAGGTGATATGATGAATTAAAGATGATGATGATATGATGAATTAAAGATGATGATGACAATGATGATGATGGTGGTGGTGGTGATGATGACGATGTGGCTATGTTTGTGATGAAGGTTTTAACTAGTAATAGCAATGGTTCTAATAAGGTGATGTTTAAGTGCTACTGGTAACAGTGGTGCTGATGGTGGTAGGAGTGATAATAAATGAATGATGCATGATGGTAAAAGGAAAGTCATTGGTCGTTGATTTTCTTTCTTTAATATTGTAATTTTACAATTTGATCTAGACCTACATGTATCTTACCAAGAGATCTACATGTATCACTCATTAGATCTAATTTTTTGCTCTTTTTTTACTTACCGAAACTTTCCGTCCTTTGGGCAAAGTGGCGGTTACTGAAAAGTCTGATGATTGTTGCAACCGTGTATCAAACACCGAGTGCCAATCTTCCGTAGTTCTCTTCACAGTAGAATTAGATGGACTGCCGGACAGATCCGAGTCATATGATATGCTCTGACTCAACTGCCTTTCCACAACTGTTTCACGCTCGCCAAAGCCATATTCCTCCCAATCCTCATCTTCGATCTCTTCCACTATCACATCGTCTTCGTAAGTTGCAAAGTCTGTGGCAAACTGTCCTCTTGGAACATAACTAACTCCAGAATCCCTAGCATCATAAGAATTTCTTACTCTATGGGATTGGACACCGCTAAACATTCGAGAATTCCTTGGCTGCATCGACGCGCTGCCTCCACCGAGGTACTGTGGAGTACCCAAGCCGACGCGTCTCCGTCGAGAAGCCGCCGCCGATCCGTGCCACTGTGGATTGAAATTTGGACGAGATGCCATCTTGACGCCTCGTCTTCTCAACTGGTTTCTAAGTTTCACTCTTCACTTCAAAGCCGCCATGTCTTACCATTGCAATAACCATCAATCATAGACAACATTCATGATATTTAATCACACTGTAAATATCCCCAAGCTAAATAATGAGTGATGTTGCATCCATGTTTATAATGCAATTAGAACCATTCAACGAGCCGTCGCATCCCGGTTGCTATAACACTGGTTCCATGAACTGCAAGTGCAACCGCGGCGTCTCGTCGATCCCAACTCTTTTGCATTTGCGATGTATTTTGATATCCGATGTCTAATCCAAGGTCTTTACTTATGAAAGCATAATAAATGGTTTATTCCTCGTCTAATCTGAGTCGCATTCTGAGAGTAGAGATCCAGAACGGGAAATATTAACTTCACACACCTCCGAGAGTAGGATTTTCGACATCCATTACAGGTGATACGCATTATCGATCTTAGCTACCGGTTTTCTTTTACGGAGTTGCGCCGCCACAAGATGACGCCACGCAATACAAGCGAAACGGCACAATGAGCATTGAAAAGCTCCGATAATCCTTCCAAGCCAGTTAATAAACAAGCTCCTACCGGGTGCTGATGCAAATTTGACAAGCAAAAAAAAAAAAAAAAAAATGGGGGTTCACTAAAAATGAAGTTCATTTTCTGTTTTTTAAACTTTATATCACGCATTGGGCTTCGCCTCGCCCTCATCATGCTAGTGCTCAGGCGTGATCATAAAAAAATAATCCTGTTCATACAACGATATGAACGGGAAATACTTGGCTCTTGCCCCCCCCCCTGGCCACCGACCGCTGTTACGCCCCGGGGGGGGGGGGCATTACCCAACAATGAAGGTCATCTTGGTTCCGAGAAATTTGACAAGCCCAAAAAAAAATCAAATAATAAAAGGGTTTCACTGCATAATAAATGTAATTTTGGCTCCGAAAAAATCGACAAGCGAAAAAAAGGCTTGACAAGAGGTAGGTCATTGTGGTTACCCTTCTCCATTTTGTCACACCATGGACCCCTATCAGAATTCCACGTGGTGCCTATGGAGAATAATCAGCAGCACCCCCGCTTTCCAGGGCCATGCACCCCCCCCCCTTCCCCCAATCATTTCATACAATTCATACACCAGACTCCCTGGGCTGGCTATTATTTATATAAGCATGTGAAATAAGCAAATTATGAATAATGAAAATAAGACAATTTTATTTCTATTTTCATTTATTGTCAAAGCTGATTTTAAAGTAGAACATAACAGAATTATATCAACTGTAAGATAAAAAAAAATGATATATATATATGAACACAGCTAAAATACAATTAATAAAAAAATTAACAACGTCAAAGGTGTGCATTGAAATCATGAGTGGCCACCGAAGGGAAATATTAGGGGAAATATAGACATGTGACCACTATAGACAGGTTGGTGACCATCTTCAAGTTACTGTTTTATTGATACTGTGCTTGTGCAATGGACATATACAGTGTTTTCAATGTCTTGATATAAATTATGACTTCAATGACTATATGATAGATAGAAAGATAGATAGATAGATACAGGGGCGGATCCAACTTTTTATAAAGGGGGGTTGGGGTGGTATGCGAGGGAGCGTAGCGACCGAGTCCAAGCGAGCAGAGCGAGCGAAGGGGGTTGGTGTGGGAGGGGGGTCCCCCCTCCCACAGTAGGGAACATTTTTGAAAATCTGTGTGTGAAAATGGCGTTTTCTTGCATCTAAAACACCACTATTAATGAAATAAATACATAGAAATAGAATAAAATAAAATTACAAGTTTAAAAAAAAGAAGATTTAAAAAAATGGTCCCCGGATTTTTGATTTGGGGGGGTTGCAACCCCCCCCCCTCTAGGTCCGCTTCTGAGATTCTGTTGTAGTAAGATACGCGAAAACAGCTGCTAAGGTTCGTAGATCGTGCGCGTATGCGGGGGAGGGGCTCGGGGGCCCGGGCCCCCGGGTAGGCGAAAAGGGGGGCGCCAAAAAGAGAGGAAAGGAAAAGGGGGAGAAAAAAACGAGGGAAAGAAGAAGAGAAAGAAAAAAGAAAGGGGAAAGAAAAAGAGAAGGAAAAAATAGAGGGAAGGGAGGGGGCAGCGAATTGATGTTCGACCTAGGGGGCGCCGAATTATAGTCTACTATTTTTGCAAATGACAAATTTGGAGGCCTGTATCCAAAGGAATTAGCTCAAATTGTATTGTAAATAATACCAATATGTCAAAAAATTGTTACTTTCGTGTAAAACATAATTAAAATGACAAATACAATATGACAAAAGGAATCATTAGCTCATTAATATATCTATCACATCTTCATAATTTACATCCGATCGCGATAGACATTGCTATAAGTCTGTTTTAGATAACACTTTGCAATTTTCCCCTATACCGTGGCCGGGATCAAACCTTCGACTTTCATGAATCTATAACAAGTTGCAAGTGGTAAAAACGACTGAAAGCGCTCTACAGAGTGAGTCAGAAAAAATGTCCCACTTTTGTAAAGTTGAATTGTTTAAAATATGAATATTCAATCATTATTTTTATGATATGTCTTGATAGAGGTATCCTCCAAGTACATTCAGGTACCATTTTCATTTGATCCCGTGCACGCATGACTGAACATCGGACAATCTTTAGAAGACTGTCAGATCTCACTTGCGCCAAGTTACTGGGTGATGAATAAAACAGTGCTTTAGACAAAGACAGTCAGACAGACAGACTGGCATGCTTGCACACACACACACACACATACACACAACACACACCAACACACACAACACACATGGTAATACTAATAACTGGTTCATAATTTTCTCTTTTCTGATTAAGCACTGATTTTTAGCAAGATGTTTAAGTGGCAATTCCAGACAATCTTTCCCCTTAAAACACATTCACTACCACCATCATAATCATCATCATCCTCATTGTCATCATCTTGATCTTGATCTTCATCATCATCATCAAGTGCATTTAAATCCAATATGCTGGATATGTGTTTTGTTGGTTAACAATGAAAATTACAATGAATGTCTGTGCATTTGTTGCACTTGCCTATAAAAAGGCTTGCCTGATTTGACAGCAGTCACTTGAGCCTCTTTTTACAGTAGCAAAAGTACACATTGTTAAGGAACAAAAGACATAACCAGCATCATAGGCGGCGGAAGCGGGGGGGGACGGGGGGGACGTGTCCCCCCCCCCTAAATTTTAGGTGGGGGGGACCGTCCCCCTCTAAATTTTTTTTGCTAACTTTTTTTTTTTTTTGCTTGTCAATTTTTTTCTCTGCGTCCCCCCCCCCTAAATTCACGTGGACCCCATTGAAACGTGTGTTGTCCCCCCTAAAATTTAGGTTGATTACCTTTTTTTTTTTGCTTGTCAAAAATTTTTGGAGCACTTGTCCAATTTTTTACATGTGTCCATCCCAAAATTTCAGGTAGACACCCCCAAAATTGTTTTCCTTCCGCCGCCAATGACCAGCATATTGGATTATGTGCACTTGATGATGATGATGAAGATCAAGATCGAGATGATGACAATGAGGACGATGATGATGATATGATGCTGGTATTGAATGTGTTTTAAGGGGGAAGATTGTCGGGAATTGCCACTTAAAGGGGAAGTTCACCCTGACAAAAAGTTTATTGTAAAAATAGCAGAAAAATAATAAAAAATATTGCCGAAGGTTTGAGAAAATTTCATCAAATAATTAAAAAGTTATTAGAATTTCAATTATTTGATTTGTGACGTCATATGCGAGCAGCATTCCTACATAGCGAATGGTAAAAAATCAATGAAATGTCATTTTCTCAGAAAATTGAAAATGGTTTTCACTGTAACTTTTGTATATCAATAGACAAATCATTTCACCCCCGATCATGAATAGAAAACAAAATTAAGTCATCAGGAACCATGCAAAATTTGAAATTCATACATTTTATATTACATAACACATGAGGCAGCTGCTCGTTTATGACGTCACAAATCCAAAACTTTGAACTCTAATAACTTTCTTACCCTTTAACGGATTTTCCTCAAACCTTCACCAATATTTTTTACTATTTTTTCTGCTATTTTTACAACAAAGTTTTCTTCAGGGTGAACTTCCCCTTTAAACATTCAGCGATCTTGCTAAAAATCAATGCTTAATCAGAAAAGAGAAAATTATGAACCAGTTTTTACCATGTGTGTTGTGTGTGAGTGTGTGTGTGTGTGTGTGTGAGCATGCCAGTCTGTCTGTCTGACTGTCTTTGTCTAAAGCACTGTTTTATTCATCACCTAGTAACTTGGCGCAAGTGAGATCTGACAGTCTTCTAAAGATTGTCCGATGTTCAGTCATGCGTGCACGGGATCAAATGAAAATGGTACCTGAATGTACTTGGAGGATACCTCTATCAAGACATATCATGAAACTAATGATTAAATATTCATATTTAAACAATTCAAATTTACAAAAGTGGGACATTTTTTCTGACTCACTCTGTATAGATTACTCTTTAACCTATCTTCTTTCCAGCTAAACTTTATATACAGAAATTTAAATGGCAAACAACCATGACAACTGATAATAACAACAATTCCACACATACTAAATACATTAATGAAAGACTGAATTTCGTAGACAAATCTAAAGCATCAATAAGCAGAAGTTGTATTTATCGATTACCCTTCATCAACATCACTGAAGTCTAATAAAGAAAATATGATTATAAATTCTCCCATTGTTTTACAGCTACGGAAAATTACATGAAATGTATTAATAGAGGAGTCCACTTCAGTAAAAAGGAAAAATGTATATATCTCAGATGGACTTGTTTCCGATGAAAGAACGGACACTAGGCCTATTCTAAAACTATAAAAACGTCACTCATCCGTTTTGCGGCAACTACGAAGAAAAACAAAATCTACTTTTACAAATTTGATGGATATCGGTTTGAAAACTCCGACGAGCGACGAGAGCCATGTTTTGGGATTTTTTCTTTTTTCCAAAAATTCATGGAGTTTTCACATCGCGACGCATGACGGATTCAAGAACACAATAAATATATTGAAAGTGCCCGTCAAATGACAAAGGACAGCTGGGAGGTCTTTGTCGAAAATTGGTGAATCGTCCGGAACAGCAGTTTTATCCTAAGTTTCGAAGCTGATGAAAAATTGCAAATACCTATGTTGTTTAGTCCGGCGTGCGAAACTGCTATTTTGAATAAGACCTCTTGGTTGTTCATTGTCATAAAAGGCGTCAGTTGGCAATACCTTTTCTATGTTCTTGGATACGTCGTTCTTCGCGGAGTAAAAACTTTCTGTTGACAATGTTCCTCAAGTTACTGTAGAGCCTGGTGGGTGTTTCATAAAGCTGATCGTAAAGTTACGCTCGACTTTACGCACGACTGGAACATGTTCTTAGGTCATGAATCAATTACATCTATGGGGGTATCATTACAGCACAAGAAGTGATCACCAGTCAGGGAACACTTCCCTGCATGCACTAATCGTGCGTAAAGTCATTCGTATCTTACGAACAGCTTTATGAAATACCCACCAGAACTGTCGACAGAACACCAATACTCTACATCTATGATGTGGCTCTCCAAGACACAAACGTCTTCTGAAAGCGACCATTTTGTCGAAAAAGAATCGCCGATGCTCGTTGGATGCCTCTCATTCTGTTGCATACCTCACTCATTTCTATGTTAAAACGGTCGGCAAAATATACGTGGATAGCCGGGAAACGCATCCCATATCGTCCGTAGATCTCAGGACAAGTGTAAGAGGTGTGATGGGCTGTGCAAGGGACCATGTAGGAGGTCCATGATTCGATCGGGCTGGTAGTGGTGGTAGTGGTGGCACTGGTGGTTGTAACCAAGTCATCAATTTCCTGCACTGGGCCATCTTAATGGATTATGATGAAGAAAAAAAATACAGGTGTATGTGTTACCGAGTTCATTTTGTTGAATCGAGGTATATTTTGAATAAGTTTAAGAGCTGTTTTGAATTTGTCTAGGCCTATATACTGTGAATGTCGAAGTATTTTTTTAAATGTCACACTGGGTACAATTTTCGCACTAGGAAACCCTTTTTAAATATTTATCTGTGCATGTAGCTCCCCTAGTCTTTGCACTATAAAGGGTGCACCTTTCAACATTTTTTTTTCATGCGGGAGGCACGATGACACCCCCAAAAGGTGCTGCAGCTATACTGTGACTATCCCGGGTGACAATATTAGCGTGCAACTGTTTTTTTTATATAGGTATAGTTATTGCGATCAATTATTGGTCTATTCAATTACTGTTCTATTCTACATGCGATGATGATGGTCAAACCGTTTTTTTTGATATTTTCAAAGATTGTCCCATAGACCGAAACTGTCTTTTCACGGGTGTGCCACACATAATGTTACTTGTAATTTGACAATCAATTGTAACTGCATCTGACAAATAGTTAAGATGATCTTGTCAATATATCACGCCTTTCATGGCCTACTTAACTTAACTTCATTTATTTTGGTCCCAACTCCGGCGTTTGTTTCATTTAATTTTATTCGTCTTCCTTACCCAGAGTAAACTGTCCAGTGATTGAAAAACTGTTGTCAACCAGGGCCATAGGCTTCAATAAAGTGGTTTTTAATATTTTTGAGAAATATGTGAAAAAAGGGTTTTGCTTACCTTCGCAGATAATTGCGTTGGTATCGTTCTCACATGAATGCTTGTATAGTTTAGAAGGGAAGGTTTTCAAGTTGAAAGCCGCACATCTGTCGGGTCCCCCTGTGATATAACCCGTGTTGAACCACCAATCTAAATCAAAATAAGATAAGACATCACCACGTTGGAAGAACTCACTATCCCTCTTTGTTTTCCCACTGTGACTGTGTGAAAATGTGATTCACACTGACACTGTTAAAATGACAATTTTAAACAATATAAAATTGTGAATACCATGCAGTTAATGTTCACATAGGTCCGTATTCTGAAGTCGGGTTTAATTTAAACTCAGGTTTAAAGTTGTGGTTTAACTGAATAGCCGATAGTGTCGTCACTAGCGTACCTACGGGGGGGGGTAGTCTACCCCCCCCCCTGACGAGTCACAGCCCATGCAAAGGACGTATCCCTGCCCCCTGACGAGCTTGAAAGACCTTTTTTGTCCCCCCCCCCTGACGAGCTTGAAGACTTTTTTTTGCTTATCACTTTTTTTTCTGGTACAATATCCTTTATTTGTGATTGAAGACCTTTTTTGGGGGGCTTGTCAAACTTTTGTGCGGACGGTTTTGCCCACCCCTCCTGTGTAAAATCCTAGGTACGCCACTATGTGTCGTAACAGTATAATTTCAATGTATCAGCTCATTTTTCTCTCAAATCATTATTAACAGTTACGGAAGGATAAACAAGAATAGCTTTCTTCACCATCATGAAGAGTTAGAAAAGAGCAAATTAGTCATAAGAAAAACGTTGATTGTTGAAAGATATTAACTCTTGCATCTTAGTCATGATTACATAAGTGCTTTAAAATAATGTCCAGTTTTCAGGCCATAATATTAACAGATTTTGTGCTCTCATGCTTAGGAAGAGAAATAGGAAGATAGCTTCGCGCTCGCATCCGGGGCTCGCATAATATTTAGGAAGATAGTCATCCTTTTCAAGATTTGGGCACACAGACTAATGTCACGTTCTAAATCCAAACAAATTTAAGCTCGCAATAATTTTTAAATAGATAAAGTATCCTGCTCTTTATTAAACCATCCACTTTTTCGGGTCTGAATATCAAACATTTTCAGTTCGCGCTTCGCGCTTGCGTTAATGATTTAAGGCTTGGTCACACCGCCCGAGCGTTGTTGGAGCAGTCGTGGAGCGGAGAGAAAAAAATCATCACCACTCGCTACCCGCTAACCATTTTCTATTTCGATTGTTGTTTTTTTTTTTTTCGATTTATGTTTTTGATTTTTTCCCCCAATTTTGTGAGCGAATTTCAACCTTCTTTCCCTACCGCTCCAACAACGCTCTGGCGGTGTGACCAGGCCTTTAAGTTAGATATGCATCTTCTCCATTAGTAAAAAAAATCTAGATATTCAATTTCAAGGTAAAATACATGAAATTTCAAAAATAAAATTAAATATGGGCCTGCACTTCGCGTTTGCTTTGTTTATTGTGATGATCTCATACTTTTAGCTATACTCACCGCTATTGATGCCAATCTCCGTTCCATCAGAACAAAAGAAAGAATCATCGTTGCCATTGTTGGCACAACCAATCCACAACCCCAGCTCGCTTCCGTAAAAGTAGTATTGTACTAGAAGTAGACGGGCGGAGACGGCCTCATATTCACTTTCCGAACTTGGCACGTAAACATGAGAATTTAGGTCGCGACATGTAAGCTCTGCAGTTTCGTATAAGTGGCCTGTTAAATCGTAAAGATAGTAGCAGGAATTTCCGTACATGTTTACCCATGGGGAGGTGCAATTGACTTCAGCTGCCCCTAAAAAGAGAGACCATTTAATTGAAATCATTAAGAGGGCTCGAGGTGGACTCAAAGAAGTACTACTGGATGAAAATAATTCTTTGAATAAATAAACTTAAATACATTGAGCAAGAAAATTACATTAAAAAATTGTGATAATTATGTAAATAAGAAAGCAATTCTACTGTAAAAGTTAACAAAAATATTTTGTAAAAATATAATAATAAATAACCTCAATGCCATCATAAATATTCAATAAGTGGGCCGATGATGTCAGATTCCCAGTATTCCCTTGTACTTCATGGAATCATCATTATTTCATAATAGAGTGCATGATATTGTCTCCCGAGCTTGTATAGCAAAACAAGTTGCAGCAATGATTATTTCACACACTAAATCATTATATTCTCGGAGGATAACATTTGAATGAATGTACATTTTATTTCAGAAATAATAATAAAATGGGAAAAGAATATGAGAGGATTATGTATTAGTTTGGTAATTTTACATTCACGAAGACGCGCGTAGAACTTTTGTCATAATTTTGATTTTTCCATGTCCGATTTTGATGAAATTTTCATTATTTAGTTGTCTAATTTTACTTTATCAAGTAAAATTATTTGATTTTCTACCTGGAGTACCCGACCCCTTGGAGTAGAGACTTCCAAACTAACTGTCATCTTGAATAGAATACAATGAGTAAAGGGAATGGAAAAGGGGAATCACCATTTTAACGAAATTATAATTTCTAATCGAGTTGCAGATATAAATGTAATCAACATTTCAAATATTCAATGGTTTAATTTCGTTTGAAATGTCATGAAAGAACAACCAGTGCGTTATGATTGTATTTTTTATACAGCGTCAGTTATAAATAGAAAAAAATAAAACATTTTACAACGTTTTACCCACACGAAGATTGACACTTTATTTACTCAATTGCTGTTTTTTGTATGGTAAACGTATGAAAAAAAACATGTAAATTTGTTTTTCTTTATAATAAAATCAAACGTCCCCGGTCATTTTACACAAATGATAATAAAAATAACATTACAAAAAATATTTCAAAAGGGAAATTTTTAGTTAAAATCTATAAAAAAAGACTACATATTCAAAAACAGTGGTGTAATGAGGCAAAAATTTTGAGGGGGCATATATCACGTACCGGGCGAAATTCAAAGTTGCAAGAAAAAGAGCCAAAATTTCGACATTTTTATTTTTAAAAAAATTCAAATCTCCCATTTTGTGATATATTTTGTCCTAATACTATTATGACAAAATATAGTACTCAGAAATTGATACCGTATTTCACCCTTCTCTCTCCCTTCCCTTTTCTCTTTTTTTTTCTGGACCGTGAAAATATGGGGGGGGGGGGGGCCTCAAGCACCCCAAGGCCTGTGCGCCAGTGCTCCGAAGTTATATAGCCATGTGGAACTCACCATTGCGAAGTATTAAGACTGAGGAAAGGAATAATAAGGTAAGAGCTCCTCCAAGCATTTTAAGTTGACGGAAGATTATGATCTAAAAATTCCTTTCATCAAAGAAACGATGGAGATCTGGAAATGATAGTAGACATTGGAGGACAGTTTTAGCAACAGTTAATTTACAAATTCTACCGTCCCAAAGAAATGAATAGAATTCTGGTTAAAGAAATTAACAACATTGCTAGCTTTACTATGGTAAATACTAGAACATAAATCATTCGTTTGATTTGTGATCTAAGAAGAACATTTGACAAGAATCTGTAGCATTCATTTTGTTTACGTTTCCTGTGTTTTGGTCAAATATGTTCTTTTTCCATTAAGACTTGTACCTTAATCATGTTAGAGTTGACTTGAGTACTGTATTATTTTCGACAATCCTGTTGATGCTAGTTACTTTGCTATAAAATTTTGTATAACCGAATCGCAATGATATCCATGGGATTCTCTTATACAGTGCGTCCCAGAAAAAAACGAAACCGAGCTGTGGAGCGTTGTGGCCCAGTGGATAAGTCTTCGGACTTCGAAACAGAGGGTCGTGGGTTCGAATGTTCCCTCATAACATTGCTTGTATTTCCATAATTTTATTAAATAAACGTGTTTTCACCGGTTTCCCACAGAAGCTATCGCATGGTTAACAAAAGACTTAATGCATGGCTGATCGTCAACAAAACGGAGTGTCAAGTGAGTTTGAACGCTAGCCTGGAGAACCTCTTCATTTTATGAAATTATTGAAATTTCAAGCCTTATTTCAAATAACCATAACTTTATTATTTCTTGACCATTTTCTGTAATTGGGGTATCAAATTAAAGAGCCGATATTTAACTTTTTAAAAATGTGGTTTTCTTTTTGAAACCCAGATACAGCCCGCCAAATGACTTTTTGGTATCCCCTCTTCAAATTGTTTTTGCTCGCTTATGCGTGGATGAAGAATAATCTAAGTAATATCAGATAAAAGAGGAGATTCTAAGATTTACATTCATTTGGTGGGTCATTTGTCTATTGTATTTGAGATTAAGTTATGATAAATTATCGATAAATCTCGATTTCGTTTTTTTGTGGGACGCACTGTATAGGCCAGCATGCATGGTTGTATACCAAGACTGATGGCTTCCGTTTTTTAATTCATTCGTTCGTTCATACACCATTCAATCAATCAATATTTCATTTATTTATTCATCATTCATTCATTCATCCATCCATTCATTCATCCATCCATCCATTCATTCATTATTTCATCCATTCATTAAATTCATTTATTCATTATTCATTCATTCATTCATTCATATTCGTATAAACAATGGTTTTCTTCCACGTCACAAATTATTTTTAATCTTTTTTGTTAAACACAAATTCAAAATAAAATGAAATGTACAGATGTACTTTCGAGACTTACCTTCTATCCACTCGTGGAATGCTCCCGAATCTCAAACATAAGCCGATCTTATCGGGTTGGAGGACTATGAACTGGATTGAATAGATTCGGCTTGATAAATGACACCCAACTTGACAATGATTTAGGGTTGACAGAGAACACGACCTTCACATACACTTCTATACCAATTCTCTTAATTGATAAATATAAAGGTATATAAATATGTACTCAATCCACTTTCTATTACCCTTTCTACCTCTCCTCCACTCTCCCTCTCTCATTACTCTTTCTTTCTCTCTGCTTTATCTTTTGCCTCTCGACATAACCTTGTCCCCCCTCTTTTTCCTCCTTTCCTTTCTTATCCTTTCGCTCTCTTTTTACTTCTGGTTCCCCTTCTCTCTCTCCCTCTCTCTTTCTTTCGTCTTTTAATTAATTAATTACTAGAATGCATGTCATGTACATGTGTGTCAATTTCTATTAAAATATGTTGAAAAGATATGCATTTTCAACTAATTTGATCAAAATATTCAGACCATAACACAGACATTTTTACAGAGCACTTTTTAAAATTAATTTGCAAATCAAACAAAATAATGAAAGTTTAATTTCCCAGCTGAAATATGTTTTGTATATTGACTTCAAAGTTTTATATTTCAAGCTCCATATTGAGTAAGATATGCAAATCCCCTAAAAGACAATAAGAGCGCAAAGCGCGAGCGAAAATTTTATATCCTAACAAATAGATTTTTCAAAAAATTATTTTCAAAGTCTTCCCCTCATGTTATTTTATTCAATCATGTTCCTCCTTTTATGTTTGCCTTTCTTCTTTTCTCCTCTCTTTTTTTTTGCTCCGCCAATAGGGGTGGGGGGCCGGGCCCCTCGGCCCCCCCCCTGGATCCGCCTATATGCAATACTGTTAGAAAAGATGAGACTTCAGTTAAGATTTGAAAGTCTCTTGTGATGATATAATTATTGAATTTTATGGCAAATTATTCCAAAGTAGAGGTGCTGCGGCAGAGAAAGCTCGCTCACTATAAAAATGATGTACATATTAATCCCGATATTAATTAAATTAATCATCTTGAAATTAACTGCGCAACAATCTATTCATGATTAAGAAAAGGACGAGGACCTTTATCATAATAACTCGCACTCACCTGATTACTATGAGCATTGTTTAGAGAATTCCGATGGCCTAGCTCACAGTCACACCAACAAACTGACTATAAACCGACCGATGATATTCCATTCCAATCGCGTAAAAGCTTCGATCGGACTGGAATGGATTACAATGGTGTAAGTGTATACCATGTGTTAGCTCTATGGTGCAACTATAGCTGCAAACTGTTTCCCCCACTCCCAACATTTATAACAAAGAGGTTCCACTTTTGAGGCGGAGGTGAAGGTCATTGTCTTGGATTTTGTCCCCTTCTTATTCAATTTGTCTTTATTTTAATTATATAAAAAAATTATTTAACTAAGAGGAAATTACGTTTTGTGGTCAATGGACTAGGACGTCGAAATGTAATTAAGCATGGACCTTGTTGTGGGATAAGTTTGTATATTAAAGGAACTAAAGATGGTCATTTTTCAATATATATCAGATTTTATTTACCAATGCTTTATGTTCACGATCAATAGTTCGACCACGTTTTTCATCAGAAGCAAAGTTATGGAGGTCTTGGTATTGGTCAGATGTGTATTCATTATAATGAAAAGAAAACAAATATACGCATTCACTATAATGGCTACATCCCGAACCTACTTTACAATACTTTATTTGTATTTCTTATTATATAGGTTATTCCATGCCTTATCGTTTCGTAGACATGCACCTACATCCATGATACAGAGAGGTATTAGTAATTAAAAAGCAATCCTCTTGATCGACTTTCGTGTTGCTTCATGGTGCCGTCCACATATAACGAGTAATACAAAATGATTTCTTATTCTTGTTTAGTCCACAACGCCACAATATAAAGACAATATAGAGTCTATACTAGTATGGGTAATACATAGTTATTCAAAACAATCCAATCATCGATTCAAGAATCTTTTTTTTTTTTTTTTTTTTTAATCATGTGTTTTATTGGTATTCAAAATCACATATAATCACAATATTTACAGGTAATTGGAATGATTCAAAACAGTTCAAAAGCAGTAAAATCACAAAACAAAGATGAAATAAAAATAAATGGAAAAAAAATAAAAAAAATAAAAAGGGTGACATAAATCAAAATAAAACATTGGACGATACAGGTTACTCTAAAGGGAATACACATCGAGATAAATTTACATGTATAATCAATTGTAGCATATTACTCTGTGCATTGTACAAGTCTCAATTTAAGATACAAAAACAAATAGAATGGAAAATGGGGAACTACCTGTATCTAAAATAAAAATCATATATCAAATCGCCACTTCTCAAAGTGTACAGTGAGTTTGTTTCTTTTCTTGGCTAGGTGATGCTCAATTTCCTTTTGTTTCTTCACAAAACTTTTAAATAAATCCACATTTGGTAAGGTGTTCTTGAATTTACAAATATAAATATAATATTTGGCCAATAGTAAAAGGTAAGTAACAAATCGATTCAAGAATCTAACAAGCTCAGTCCAGTAAACTCTAGCTGTGGCTAATAAGTGAGACAGATCTTGGTCGAACATTAATCATAGACTGATGAATCACAGAGCAATAATGGACAGGGAAGCGTTTCATCAACATTTTCGTCTGACAAGTTGTCAGATCTGACAGCTTTCTTTGATTTTGATTGGCTGAGAAGCACTGTTACTATGGTAACTGTCGGTTAAAATGAGACTTGACGGATATAAACGTCTGACAAGTCCTTTCATTAAACGCTACTCAGAGGCTCACGCAATTGTAGGGCGTTTTCGCTTTTACTACGCGAAAACTCTCTACAACAAATTCACATTTTGCTGAATTTTCTTACAATATAATCATAGACAATACTCCTCTGAAAAGAAAAGGATACACAATATTTAGGTGTTACAATAGATGAAAATTTATATTGGAACGAACACATACGTTGCATATCTACTAGTATCTCAAGAAACGTCGGTGTACTTTACAAAATGAAAAAACATTATTCCACTAACCATCCATTTTACACTATACAATTATTCATTAATTTTGGCTCGGTGTAAAAATGGCAGAGGTAAAAATGGCAGATGTAATAATGGCAGAGGTAAAAATGGCAGAGGCAATAATGGCAGAAGTAAAAATGGCAGAGGTAAAAATGGCAGAGGTAATAATGGCAGAGGTAAAAATGGCAGAGGTAAAAATGGCAGAGGTAAAAATGGCAGAGGTAAAAATGGCAGAGGTAAAAATGGCAGAGGTAAAAATAGCAGAGATACAAATTGTAGAGGTAAAAATGTCAGAGGTCATAACGGTATAGGAACCCCCATGAAAAAAATAAAAAAGGCCCCGCATGTAAGCCCTACATAGATTAACTAAGAAAGGTTCTAAGAAAATAAAAATAATGGAAAGGGTGACATTCTTAAAATCATAGATAGATCATCTGCACCAAATTGATAATCTTTTGGCTAGAATATCTTATTTTTTCTGGACTCTCATGGACAGCCTTCTCATGTCAAATCGCTGTATTAGTACTCAAATTTGATGCACACTCTTGATCGCAATTGTACTTAATTCATTACAGGGGAAGTTAAACCTCAGTTAAAAGTCATTGTAGAATAGCAGAAAAAAATAAAATGATAATGGTGAGCGTTTTAGGAAATCAATCAAAGATTAAAAAAGCTATACTGTTATATTTTAATGATGACGTCATTTGCGAGCAGCTTTCCCATATCTGGTGTGTAGAAAATATTAATGAAATGTAATTTTCTATAAAAAAAAATCCAGATGTTTTTATATCTTCAGTATATATCAAGAGACAAATCATTTCACTGACGCTCCTGGAATATTTTTAAAACAATTATGAACCATTTTAAGTGCATAAAATGTCATGGGGCAGCTTCCCATATATGACGTCTGGCATCCACTTGGACTAGCTGCATTGCGGTATTGCTCTAAAGACTGAACAATAATTGTATCATTTACATTTAACGTATCACTTTAATCAGGGGCAGATCCAGGATTTTCCAAGGGGGGGGGGCACATTTTCCTGAAAAATAACACGCAAAAAAGTTTTCCGCTTACTAACTCATCCACAAAAATAATTAGCAAGCAGAAAAGGGTCTTGCTTAAAAAAGGGGGCACACTTGAGTTAGCATATTTGCTAAGATTTTAATTGTACCTCTCAAGGGGGGGGGGCTGGCACGGGCCAGCTGTGCCCCATGGATCCGCCAGTGGCATCAATATCTATTTATCATGATCCATCATGATATGGAAATAAAAAAAATACTTTCATTACAGAATGTTCAGTTATTTTTTTATCCAGTTTAAATAATTAAAGTAGTTCGACGTAGACCCGAACTTGTTCGTTTCAGAGGGTTAGTGGCTGCACACATTGGTGTTTACATTTAAAAAAATCGTTGGGTTTGTATGTAAATCGTTGTTCTGCTTACGAGCTTAAGATCCTTCATCATGCAGTCACTAATTTAAATCATTTTGGCAAGAAAATGCTAAGTTTAGTTATATAAATGACAGAAAAAATGACGAAAAACAACATAATATATAATAAGTTTTTATAGCCCATTTCCTCGACAAGAGTCCTGTCATGGATGATAATTATTATGATGTAGCCTATCTTTATCATCTTTACCTCTGCCATTTTTACCTCTGCCATTATTACCTCTGCCATTTTTACCTCTGCCATTTTTACCTCTGCCAATTTTACCTTTGCCATTTTTACCTCTGCCATTATTACCTCTGCCATTATTACCTCTGCCATTTTTACCTTTGCCATTTTTACCTCTGCCATTATTACCTTTGCCATTATTACCTCTGCCATTTTTACCTGGCACCTTAATTTTACCCTATATATCGTACTGCAATATAGTTTGGGCAACCTGTGCGAAAACTAAAATTAATACAATATATTTATTACAAATTTTTTTTTCGAAATGTACTGAATCGCAGTATTTAGCACACACAGACCCATTATTCCATAAACTAAAGACTCTAACAGTATTTGATATAAATTCACTTTAAAGTTTACTGCTGATGTTCAAGTGCGTAAATAACATGCTTCCACATTCATTCCACAATTTTTATACAGTGAACACATTTATTCATTCATACCCAACACGGAACTCTTCAAATTTTCACTCCTTCAACCCCAAATTGCTCATTGCACAGAGATCCATAAGACACCACGGTCCCGATTTATGGAATTCATCTCTTTACCCATTCAAGGCAAATGTTAAATCCACGTTATAATCAGAATATTTAAAGTAAAGTTTTCTGTGTCAGTATTTCAGTTAATCATTAAATCACTTTTCATGTGATTTAATCATCACCAAATACTCTCCCATCATCATCATCCTCATCATCATCATCATCGTGTCCATCTTCATCATGGCCTTCATTTTCACCATTATCACCATCATCCTCATTCATATAATCTCCATCTACTTTATAATTAAAAATTATGAACAAAATAACATTTTCATTCTGCTTTATAAACTATTTGTAGCATACAAAGAATGAAAGTGCGCAACACTGCACTTTTTTTAGAATGAAAAACATAGCCAGAATAACGGCACGAATTGGCGAAAGTGATGGTGATATGGGAATGATGATGATGGTGGTGGTGATGATGATGGTGGTGATTGTGATGTGTTGATGGGGATGATGGTGATGATGGTGGTGGTGATGATGATGGTGGTGATGATGATGGTGGTGGTGGTGATGATGGTGGTGGTTATGATGGTGGTGATGATGATGGTGGTGGTGGTGATGATGGTGGTGGTTATGATGGTGGTGGTGATTATGATGGTGATGATGATGGTGGTGGTGGTGATGATGTTGGGGATAATCATTATAATGGCGAAGATGAGGATACTATTACAATCATGATAATGTATGATATATTCATAAGGATAAATACGTTGATGGCGGTGGTGATAATTATGCCTATTAGGCCCCTATGGTGGTGACGATGATGCGATGATAAAAATCACTGATGAAAAAATTGGAGGGGTCAAAGGAAGAATAGGCCTAATGTTTGCATAAACAGGCCCCATAGATTACAAACGAAGGTATAATTGATATATTTATTACCGTCGATCATGGAAAAATAGGTATAAGTCGTTCCTTATCCCATGGGTCTTACCTCCCCATATAATACACACACACACCATGACTCGGATCTTGAAACATTTGAAAATTATCAAACATTGATTTAAAAGGAATACACATTCACCTTTTCTCAGTATCCGGTAACCAAGGAATGTATTAAAAGATATTAAGCATTCCGGTTGGGATTTTCACCAGGCGTAAGTCGGATGATGTATAGACGTTGAAAACTGACTAAAATATGCAACTTCTTTAACAAAAATTGCTTCTTTATTTCAGATAAGAAATCCTTTTAACTGCATGTTCAGCCCATACAAGTGAGATAATTGTTGACGTTGCTGGGTGCCCGTCACGACATTGCTAGTAACGTATGTAAGATAGAGAAGGCATGTATTATATTCAACATGACAGTAGCCGTTCCATGGCGTTAGTTTTATGGAAAATTGATGGCAATTCGTTAGCAAAGAGCTGTCGAAAAAGCGAATGTCATTAATATGCAATTTCGCACGGTAACTGACCTTTTCTTACTAAAGCATTGGAAAATAAGATCAAAATTATAGGATTTGCTCTACACTTTTGTATGATTCTGGGATTTTTTTAATAACAAATTAAAGATGTCGTGACATCTGTGGGCAACTGTCCCGCCCCAGTCCACTCTGTAAGGGCTTGCGATAAGCTTTGTTATTCGTTATGACCATTCAACAATAAAATGTATTACCAGGTGCCGCTGATCATTCTTTTTTCTGTTTTTATTGGTTTTCATAAAATAACAGTAACAAACAATATAGGCTGGCAATAATTTAAACACATTAACAAGCTAAATTATCTAAAATTAACTTGATCGGTGCCGATCTAGATTTGGTTAGCAGTCACTATAGGCCCTTCTTCATTATTCTACCGGCGCCTATTTATTGGAATCAGCAGGGGACGCTGAATATTCTTGACAGGCGCCGATTTAAATTTAGGTGGCGCCGGTTAAGAAAAAGGCAGCGCCGATTTGTCTTGACCGGCGCCGATTCAAACAAGTAGTGCTGATTATTTTTACCGACGTCACGTAAGATTCAGGCAGCGGCAATTCATAGTCGACTGGCGCCGATTATTCTTGACTGGCACCGATTTTTAACCAGGTGGTGCTGATTATTCTTGTCTGGCGCCGGTTTAGATTTAGATATAGTTGATTATTCTTTATCGGCGCCGGTTAAGACTCAGGCAGCGCCGATTTACAACCATATGGCGCTGATTATTCTTGACCAGCCCGATTTAGATAATAGGTGGCGCTGATTATCCTTGATTGGCGCCGGGTAAGAACTCAGGCAGCGCCGATTTATAACCAGATGGCACCGATTATTCTTGTCCGGCGCCGATTTAGATTTAGGTAGCGCTAATTATCCTTGATCGGCGCCGATTAAGACGTGGGCAGTGCCCATTTTTCTTGACTGGCGCCGATTTATAATGAAATAGCGCTGATTATTCTTGTCCGGCGCCGATTTAGATTAAGGTGGCCTTGATTGGCGCCAGTGAGATGCAGGCAGCGCACTGCTACCGGCGAAGTTGTTGGGAAAAAGGTAGTTAAAAGAAAAGATAAGGAAGATGATATGATTGTGCTTTGCTGGGGGATAGTCTTTTCTTTACTATTTCTAATGTTATATCAGTGTATTATTTTTTAAGCAGCGCCTTTTCTTTTCTTTCCTTTATTTTGATTTTTTCAAGCGGCGCCTTTTCTTTCTTTTACTTTTCTTTATCCGCTCAAATATTAGGGGGGCGTGCCCCCTGCGCCACCCCCTGGATCCGCCGATGAATATCCCATTCCGAAGAAGATAATCAAACGCTGGAAAGAGATAGCTTATATACTATACATCGATCTATTATTTCATTTCATGGTTACTTATTCATGTCCCATGGTTGGAGATATTGTAATTTCATAAACAATAATGATATTTTTATTATTATAATAATCAGTTTCAAGATTCAAGATTAAAGATATATTTTATTCAATTTAGCAACCACGAAGGTTGAATTGCCATTGAATATACAATAAAAACATATAAATTGCACATAGACATGGATAAAATCTCAATTACAATAATAATCTTAATTCAATTTAACAATAATAATTCAAATATACAGTGATAATTAGAGTTTATAATAATAATGATTCTAATTTGCAATACTAATTTCGATTAAAAGTAATAATTTCAATGAACAATAATGATTCCAAAATAAGAGAAATGATAAGGATATCAGAAGTGATGCTACATGTATTTACAAGAAGGCCTACTGGCATAAAAATATACATGTACATAAAATTGATGGAGCATTTACAAGTAGAACGTAAAGGAGAAAAAAAACGGTCCTGCTGAACAAAAGAATCGGAAAGGTTCGACATAATGGAGATAAAGATATATGGAACGGGAAGGGGGTTAAAAACATCTTTCAGCAAGTTATTATTCAAGCTTCAAAATATATGGGGTATCGTTTCAAACTAGGATAAAGGCATAAATTGTAAAATTTGCCATTGTTTCGTCTCAGCATGAATATGTCAGCACAATAAGATCCCAGATTTCAGAGAAGGAAATCTTGTGATTAACGTCTAGCTTATTGAAAAAAAATCTGTACATCGATAAAGAAAACACGTAAAAAACACGCCTGTGCACCAAAGGACAGTACTGTCATCAAAGCCTACACAAATTTTTTATGAATAAATGTTTTGTTTCGTATAATGTGCTATCCTGTGATTACATTTTTAAAGACCTGATTAAACCCAATTCACGTCCTTTGACATAATTGTGTCGGTCCATGCGAAGTTACGATGTTAATTATTTCAGTACTGTACTATACAATATCATCAAAATACACGAAATTGCGATAAATCTTTAAACAACACCCCTTTCATAGTTTCCATTCACGTGGTTGTTTATTATGGTTAATCAATGTTAATTACTAGCACTTCACGAGTTACTGCACTTCAGCTAGTCCCTATATCATCATCATGTTTTGATGTTCACGAACCGTCACTGCGTTTTAATTAATTCTTGTCTAAAGTGCGAAACTAATTGTGATTACAGTCATGTGGCCCGTATCATGAAGATTAAAACTGTTGTAACTTTGTTATTATTATAACTACCATGGTAACCTTGATTATTATTAGCTGCTTAGCCATGTTACCATGGTAATTGCCATTGGCAGAATTACATAAACTTACAAGTGGTTGGTACTGCGAAATCGGATAGTAGCATGTCGAAAAGCTTCAGTATGTCAATTTTTAATGATATTTTCAGAGTCAAAATATATAGTTGAAAATTATTTGAACATTTATTACTTTATAAAAGACATTTAAGAACACTCATTGTGATTTATTTGTTTTTTTTCTACAATTCCCTTTAATCAATTGATTCGTATTCAATTGAATTCACTTTGTAGTCTTAATGTGTTGTATCACATAGTTGATATATTTGACAGTTTTGTACTTACTACCAATGCGAAATAAGAAATACATATCACGTAATGAAAATATACTTTAAGCTAATATGTACAGAATGTAAGTTTAAATAATTATATTAAAACCCAGGGCCCTGGGAATGATTTCTTTTTACTGGGGGTACCGATGTAAATTTGAAAAGAGAGAAAAAAAGTTTCATTATGAAGGTAGGTCATTTTGGTTACATTTTTTTTTCAATTTTTATACATCTTCCAGAATTACATGGGGTGCTGCCTATGAAGAATAAGAATAATACACGCAGCACCCCAGGGAAATCTTTGGGGTGCTGAAGCACTTCCGGGACCCCAGCTTCCCAGTGCCATGTTAAAATCCCTCTTTAGTTTGGTCAATCATCCTCCTGAATTAAGTTCGTTCATAGTTTGTCGAATTTTTTCATATTGATTTTGCTCTATGAGGAAACATGGAGATATCTTAATCATATACTATACCTTAATAGTCATAGCTCCGCAATAAGGTACGATAATACGCCAGTGGCGGACTGTACCAGACTGGAAGGAGATATATTACCGCTTTTGTAAAAAGAATTATCAATGATTGAAATGTTATTCAATAAAAGACGCTCTACAACCTACTTCCCCCAAAGGACGCCGATCTTCTGAAAGCGTTGCTTTTGCCGAAACAGAAACGGCCCTGTGAGCTGGATAGCTCTTAGCTTCTCACAAACCTCCCCAAATTTAATGCCATCACGATCTGTGAAATATACAATAATGGCCGGAATAGTGACTCCATTCCGTCCGGAGATTTCTGGACAGACGTGGGTAAACATTTTGACATTGAGCGAACACCTAGGACAGGTTCCACAAGAAGGGGCAACACTAGAAGGGGTGTTGGTATCGGTGGCATCCGATGGGATGGTGTTGGTAGAAGTGACAGAATCGGTTGTGACCATTGTGGTGAAACTGTTGTCCAAGGTCGTGTTGAAGGTGTTGACGTTCATTTCTTGAACCGTTGTTGAGGGGGACTTTGAGGCAGCGTTGGTAGCCAGAGAAGTGGTAGTCGTTACCTGACCTTGTGTAGGACTGGATGTTGCTAGTGATGCGGCTTGGGGTGTGTTTGAACTGGTTGTAGTGGTATTGTCCCCTTTGGTTGGGGCTGCAGAACTGGTGGGATCGGTGATCACCGTGGTCATAGTGTTGACCACGAAAAGGGTGGTCACCTGACCTTGTGTAGGACCGGATGTTGGCAGTGATGTGGCTTGAGCTGTGTTGGTATTCGTGGAGTCTGATGCGATCCTGGTTGCAGTCAATGCAGTGATATCGTCCCCATTGACTGGGGCTGTAGAACTAGTGGGATCGGTGACCATCGTGGACAAAGTGCTGACCAGGAAAGGGGTGGTCACCTGACCTATTGCATGACCGGATGTTGGCAGTGATGTGGCTTGAGCTGTGTTGGTATTCGTGGAGTCTGATGCGATCCTGGTTGCAGTCAATGCAGTGATATCGTCCCCATTGACTGGGGCTGTAGAACTGGTGGGATCGGTGACCATCGTGGACAAAGTGCTGACCAGGAAAGGGGTGGTCACCTGACCTATTGCATGACCGGATGTTGGCAGTGATGTCGGTGGAGCTAATGTTATAAAAAATATGAATACCGTTCATATTGTTTCTAGAACATGGCGAATAGAAGGAAAATAGGCCTATGCCAGATTTGTCAACTACTGCTACAGGCAACCTTTCCCGAGAGCCTCTTGTCTTCCATTGATATCCACATTGTAAGGTTTGTTTTAGGCGGGCAAATGGCTTTCATAGAATTTTTCAAATTATTACACTGCAACCCCACCATCCATAGCTTAACCATGGAGCTATAATAGCTCCATGACTTAACCTTTATAATGAAATTGTATTCAGGTATTGGTTACTTTCTAAAAAATTAATTTCTAAAGAAATTATTGAGATGGAGATATGTATTACCTTCACAGAAAAATGCGTTCCTATCCTTGCACGAATGGTCGTATATTTTATGGGGGAATGTTCCCCCATAAAGATCAACACACCTGTGAGGTCCTCCTGGCGTCGGATACAAGTCTTGCCACCAACCTGCAACATGACGACAGAGAAATATTCAACAACTGCTCTAACATGTCTAACGTCTGATTTTTACATGTATTTAATTCGACATTTTGGTGACTTGACTGATCGACAATTCGCCATGATTACTGACCAACAGAAATAACAACAACTACAACGGAATATTACACTGTATAATGATGAAACAATAAATGGGACAGGTGCAATATGCAATGCTTTTAATAAATATTTTGTAAACATAGGTCACTTACTATCTTCTTCTTTTACTGATTCTGGGGACTTTTTGCAATATGTAAATAGAAATGAATCATCAATGTTTTTTACTCCATGCACACCCAAAGAAATCATTGATATTGTTTTGAAGTTTAAGAGTGGAAAGAGCCCTGGCTTTGATGGAGTACGTGGTGAATTGGTTAAAAGTGTTATTCATATTTTATGTCATCCTTTATGTGAGATAATCAATTTATCTCTGAATACTGGTATTGTACCTGACAAATTAAAAATCGCCAAAGTCATTCCAGTTCATAAAAGTGGATTAAAAGATAGTATATCTAATTACAGACCTATATCTATTCTCCCTTTCTTTTCTAAAATCTTAGAGAAATGTGTGTATATACGTGTATATAAATTCTTGGACAAGTGCAATATCATTACTCCAAAGCAGTTTGGTTTTCGTGCAGGTCACTCTACATCTTCTGCCATTATCGAGTTAATAAACAAAGTATCAATTGCCTTTGAAAAAAAAGAAGTAATGATTGGGTTGTTTTTAGACCTTAGTAAGGCCTTTGATTCTCTGGATCATAATATTTTATTAAAAAAGTTAGAGAGATATGGATTTAGAGGTGTTGTATTTGAATGGTTTAAAAATTATTTAAGTAATCGTAAACAGTATGTATTATTAGATGAATGTGAATCTCAGATGATGACAGTAAGGTGTGGAGTGCCCCAAGGCTCAATATTAGGCCCATTATTATTTCTTTTATTTGTAAATGACTTGTGCAATATTTCTGAACAATTTGAGCCAATATTATTTGCGGATGATACTAGTGTGTTTATGTCCCACCATGATATCATTACTCTACAAAATAACTTTAATACTGAATTTGACAAACTGGTTGTCTGGCTTAATAATAATAAACTTGTACTTAACATAAAAAAAACAAATTTCATGACTTTCACAAAAAACATATTGATGCAACCCAAATAAAATTAAAAATCAAAGACTCTTTCATATGTCAAGTCAAACAGACAACTTTTTTAGGGTAACTATTGACAATAAACTAACATGGAATGAACACACTAGTGTCATCTGCAATAAAATATCCAAACGTATCGGTTTATTTTATAAACTGAAATCTTTTCCCAAAGAAACTCTAATGATCTTATACAACACATTGATATTGCCACATATGTATTACTGTATTCTTACATGGGCATGCTCTAGTATGCAAAATACTAATAGACTTTTTGTGCTGCAAAAGAAAATTATAAGACTTGTTTATCACAGCCAATACCTTGCCCATACCAGCCCTATATTCTTTAATCTAAAGACTCTGAAAATGCCTGATATATATGTTTACCAATGTGCAATATTCATGTATTTATGTATCCACAAATTATTACCAACATCTATCATATCATATTTCCAACTGAACAGAAATATTCATGAATATCAAACTAGGCATTCAAAGAATTTTCATTTTCCCTTAACAAAAACTTCAACTTACCAAAATACAATTTTTTATAAGGGTCCATTAATTTGGAATGAATTACCATTTACAATAAGACAGAGTCCAACGCTGAATACTTTTAAAAGAAAAATGAAATTTTTACTATTACATAGGTACCTTTAAATTGTAACAGTTTGATATTTTAAATAAGAATGTATGTGTGTGTGTGTTTGCTGGTGTTTGATTATGAATGGTGTATGTGTGCTGATGTGAATGTATGGGTGTTAGATTTAAATGTACTGTTTTCAATTCATCTTAATTTGCTATTCTTAATCAACAATTCAATTTTTAATCTTCTTATCTGTATGGAGATTGGCTTTTTATATAAGGCTCTGCCTTTCTGCCTCTCCTAATACTTTCATTTGTACATTTGTATTGTTTGTTTTTATATGTTTTCTTATACTCCTTGTTTATATGTTTTTTAATGAAAGTATTGAATAAATGAAATGAAATGAAATGAAAATGAAAATGAATAAATGAAAGACAATAATGTGCAACTATTATTTCGGTTACCCTGCTTGGGCATTCGAGCATTCATGGAACTCGATCCTGCTTGGACGTGCCCATTTACTGCACTTGGGTGGGGAGTGAAAATGTAAATAGAACGCCTTGCCTCATGACGTAAGTGCTGTGACTGAAAAAAAAGAACTCCGGCCCCCTTCCCGGCCCTTGTGACTCAAAGCCCGAAACCTTATCCACTGAGCAAAAACGCATCAAAAGCGATTATGTTGCATTTATGTCGAGGTGACGAGGTAGTGGGGTGGGTAGGGGGGGGGGTGTGAAGTCTCTACATTCTTAGTCTGAAATATTGGTCGTGGTTGTTTCTTTGAGATGAAACTACTCACCACTGTCGCTGTCAAGCTCTGTCCCATCAGCGCACTGGAAGACGCCGTCGTCCTCGGTTTCGTCACACCCAATCCACAACCAATATGTTGACTGAAGTAGGTGTACCATTGAAGCAACATGTGTAGAGACGGCATCGTATTCTCCTTCTGAATTTGGTACGTAGACATGCGCCCCAACATTACCACATATCGTATTTGCTTCTTCATACGTTTCCGTCAGTGTGTCGCTATACAAGGCATAGCATGAACTCCCGTGAAGATTGAACCATGGACTTGAACATGTGTTTCCTCCTGAAAAGAAAAAAATGAATAATTATATGGAATAATTAAGATGAGAATTAATCCATTGACATAAATCCCGCCACCGTATATGAAGGAAAATATGAAATTTGTAAACCAAATATTTTAACATTTAATCACAAATCTTAAAAAAAATATTTTTTAAAAAATCTTAATATTGGGATAGATTTTAATATAAAATTTCGGAAATGATATATTTCAGCGCTTTTTTTCTTTCATTTTCTCCCTTTTTTGGTCGTATATATATATATATATATATATATATAGAGGAAAAAATGACTACGAAGTGGTCGTTGCTCCTTGCTTCTCCATTTAATCAAGCTTTCGATCAATGCATGATCTTCATCAGGACTATAAATATATAAACAAAGTACAAATACAATACAATAATATAATAATACAATATGATGGCCTCTAAAATAATCTAAACATGCTTCACGGTTACTTATAATTATTAATTATTTTACACTATATAAACAAGAGAACATATATATATATATATATATATATACAGAGATTTATTATAAATGTATACATGTGTAGGAGTCAACATATCTGAGGAATTATAAACAAGAGAACATATTATATGATATAACAGGACTTATTTTGACAAATACCAGATCAAGATATATATTTATAGAGAGAGATATTTATGTAATTATATATAGATTTGTTATAAATGTGCCAACATATCTAAGGAAATGCAGACAGAAAACATGTTATATGATAAGAGACTTATTTTGACAATTGCCGTATAATTGTATATATACAGAGAGAAATATTTATAATAAATATGTGTATAGGAGTCAACATATCTAACAATAGAACATATTATAACAGAGCAAGTGATGGTCGGTTGTAACGAGGTGTGCCTTAAAAAGGTAGTTTCTAAATGCGTTTATAACGCGTGGTATATATAGTACATTCATGTTTACTACCTCCATGATATAGTGCACCGACCTGTTATAGGCAATATATCAGTCTTTTTCTGCACAAGGAATATATGAAGATAATTCAGCAAGGGTCGGTAACTTATCGACGTAACGTATTTGTACTTTGTTTATATATTTATAGTCCTGATGAAGATCATGCATTGATCGAAAGCTTGATTAAATGGAGAAGCAACGAGCAACGACCACTTCGTAGTCATTTTTTCCTCTATATTGACCCTCACCACTATGAATGACCGCCAGTGTTACGAGGCTTTTGGAAAATTTCTTCCGCTATATATATATATATATATATATATTTTTTTTTTTTTTTGGGGGGGGGGTTCATGGCCCCCATCCCCAAGTCCCCATGTTTACGTCAGTACTTTTCATCACAGGGTAGAGTGTATAACTTAATGCCGCTAAAAAGAGGAGATGGTCACAATCGATTTTAGATTTTCTTAGCGTAAATTCTAATTCATTGTGTCATCGTGAGTCTTACCTTCTGCTTGCTTGGAGAGCAAAAGAAGGAGCAAGGCAAGACAGTTTCCAGACGTCATTTTGTTGCTTTGAAATACTGATGATCAGAATGAATTATGTTTAGATCCGTCAATGAAAAGTCTATATGCTGTATAGGAGATAAGCAATCAGAATAATTTATTTGTAATATACCTCTAAAAAATTATCTCGTTTTTCTTTGGTTGAATTTGAATCCGGAAATACATGTCTGCGATAAATTTGTATACAATCATTATAACGATTCATAAATGTACACTTATGTCATAATTTTTTGTTTTGTAATGATATTTATTAATCATTCAGTTCAAAATCAAAGTGATGGTACATTGTAAAATATAACAATTCAAGATTAACAAAACACTGTTCACAAAAGACAAATAATTATCCATATTTATAATACAAATAATCGTACAAAATGTCATGGTATTAACATATTCATATACAGTGGATAAATTCAGTAACTAAAATTAACCATTTATAACCATATAAAATCACAAAATCATACATTATTTATGCAGAAAATTGATTGCTCAACATTGATTAAACTGAATGAAATTAACAATAAAATCTTCCGATACTACAATCGGGTTATTTTGACTAGAATAAATATTGTTTCAATTTTAACTAGAACATTTTACTAGAATTTTTGTTTCTTTAATGAGAAATATGTCATTTGAGCTGTCTCGAATATTACTGATGCTTTATCTATAGTCAGAAGAACTTACCCCAACTCCTTACTAAATGACGCATCGAGCTCCTCTCCAGTTATTGGACAGTCTGTCTGTCGCTACCCAGACTATATGAGAGTGAAAGATTAGTGAATCGAGAGATCTGCAGCACGTAATAACATAGGCCTATTATTGACATACGCATCATTACATTCTCTCCCCATAACCCCCCCCCCAGTGGCGTACCTGGGATTTTCCACAGGGGGGGGGGCACAACCGGTCGGAAAAAAGGTCTTCAATCAAAAAGCTCTTCAATCGTACCCGAAAAAAATTGACAAGCAAAAAAAAAAGGTCTTCACGTTCGTCGGGGGGGGGGGGGGCAAAATAGGTATTCAAGCTCGTCATGGGGCAGGGATATGTCTTTTGTATGGGTTGTGACTCGTCAGGGGGGCAGACTGCCCCCGTAGGTACGCTAGTGCCCCCCTCTCTTTCTGCCTTTGTATATTCTTTTCCACTCCTGACCTTGAGAATTTCGATTATTGTGTATCTATAATCGAAAATCGGAGGACATATTTTGTCTTTCCATTACACGTGTCTTGTTATGTTTATTCTCCACTCTAATTTTGCCGTATTTGAATTACGGTACCCTTTCTTGGGAGAACAGTTCAAAAGTCAAACTTCATTTCAATAAAATTTTACTTATCAAAAAAAAAACTAAAAAGAATTATTAATAATACAAGTTTTCGGGCTCATTCTAAACCATTCTTTCATTCATGTAATGTTCTACAAATCCATGATCTTTATACATTTAATCTTGGAATATTCATGTTTCAACTCTCAAGAAAAGAATCACCCACCACTGTCTGTTCCTTATTTAGAAGGAATGACATTATACAATTATTGCCACAGGTCCATTATTTTGAAATGATCTACAAGCTGAAAAAATTCCATTTCCTAATATACTTTCAAATGTAAATTTAAAACTTCTTTTTTAAACAAATATCTTAATGATACTCTCTCGATCGGCTCCCTATCCTTCTATTACTAGTCTACCCTTGTCTCCCCCTGTATCTCTCTCTCTCTCTCTTTTGACGTATTTTTATTCTCTCTCTCTTTCTTTTTTTAGGGTAAAGTATTGATATTTAACAAATTGACAGCACTTACAAGTTATTTATAGGGAAACTATAAATTACAGCTCTGCTTTTTAATAGTTTGCCTTTCATATCCTCATTTTACATTGTTTTATTGATATATCTGTCTCCAATCTGAAACGTGCAAATGTTATAACTATTGTCTTATTCATATTGAATTGTTGCGACGTATTGTATTATTTTATCATTAATGATTTATTGCTTTTGATGGACGTTACATTGTATTCAATATTTTGTGAGATATGAAAATAAACCAAACTAACACTGAAACACGTCTCAATGTTATATTCATTCAAAAGCAGGAGACGTTTTTTTTAATAATAAAAAAGAGAACATCCCCTTTATTTCAGTGTAGTCATATGCTTTATTTCATTGCCATTCATCATGTTCGTACAAACTAATGCATTTTTAATCAATATTGATATCAATATAGTGATTTACTATCGTAGTTACTGTTCTCTTTGCTGCTGATGTGGTGGTTGCTCCTCTTAGTAATTTTATTAGGGGACATTTCTCATCCATAAAATGAAATCTATTTATTTAAGAAAATCAGCGTTACTGCGCATGACTAGTGAGGAGAGCACATATAGATCTTGCCGCGTCATGGGGCTCAGATTAGGGATGAGCATGCTCGAACAGAGTAAGTGTATTGAAAATACCCATCAAAATGACAAAGTTCGACTGTTAGGTCTTTGTCGAAAATTGGTGAAACGGAAGAGCAGTTACGTGCTATGTCTCGGAGATGACGAAAACTGGCAAGTGTCGTTTGTCCATGAAAGTCCAGGACGAAACTGCTGTTTTAAATCACCAATTGTCGACAAAGACTTCTTGGGTTGCTCTTTGTCGGGAAGGGCATGTGAAAATACAAGAATTATTCAATGTTCTTGAATCCATACTGCATCGCGGTGCAAGACCTCACTACTATGAAATCTTAAGCTCCCTATCATTATAATGATCGTTGAAGTTGCATTATTTCATCTGCACATCTTACTACAGTTCAACCAGGATATAGGCTTCAAGGTAAACCACATCATAGCGACCTCATGCATATTACTTGGAAACAATGATTATTTTATTTGAAGACCCACACTCACCCCCCCCCCAAAAAAAAAAATCTAAACCCATGACAGAACAAAGCCTTAACTTCACTTACAGTACATTTCCCATCACCCCTCTTATATTTGATAACTAATAATACTTCTCATTCTTTTGATGATAAGAGAGGCAAATTTACGTTTTTTAATCAAGTGCATCTTTTACGGGTGAGTGGACCAAGGTCAGCATTGTTCTCATTCATGGACGAATCGTTCGGAAATGGATGGAGATATAGTTTGTCATTACCAATATCAATACTGGGATTCAGTTAAATTTGAGAGTTTTGTTGGCAATTCTCTTGGCCATGTTTGCTGCTCTTAATCTAATGGAATAGAATAAATTTACTATTTTTTTTTGTTTAGATTGGAATTCGATTTTATCAAAATAAAAATCTGAGTTTGTGACGTAAACATGATACGAATACTACAGGACTTTCCACGGGATCCCTAAATATCGACATTTGAATCTCATTTGATAATATAATAATCTATATACATGTTTTTATTCTTGGGGTGTTTACATACAGGTCCAGGTCGGGAAGGATAGCCTGCGGGCTACAGTTATTTATTTAACTTTTTCCTTTTCCAGGCAACCTGGACTTGTTCTGCAAACATCCCTTTCCACTCTGTAAATGTATTTTCTCCTGTAAATTGATTGTAAACTTTTTTTTGTTGAAATGCCGAATAAAATAAATATCGACATTTGAATCTCATTATTTTAGTCAGTGTATTACATCCGCAGAAACGAGGACAATAAATGCTAAATACATTTGTCCAGGCGTCTTTGAAAAGGTGATTTCAAAAGTGAAAGTTGAAATTATTGCTTCCAAAATTTTAATAAAAAGACTTTCATTACATTTTTCAATTAAAATGTCCCATTGGATATGGAAATAAATGATATGTCTATATATAACTCACTTTTCGACATTTTCGGATTTAGTGCCTATTGAAGTGAAAAACATTGTGCGTTCTGTGGCCTCATTTTAAGAATTATATAATTTTAATTTCAAGGAACCTTGACCCTTTTCCCCAAGAAATATTTTCATTAAAATCTTTGCTAATCAGTTTTCGCTTCAAATTGGATGGTAATGTGTACATCATCGAAAATTCGAAACGTGTAGACTATTATTCTGCAGTTCTGCTCCATTCGTTCACATTATCGTTTTGAGTCTAACTGTATACTGTAGGTATGTAGCAATTTGAAGATTGCTGGAGATATTTATTTGTTATCATTATTATTGATGTATCATACAGGTATGATACAGTGATGTACGTTTCAGCGAAATCTAAAAATAGGTTCCAATTACAGGACGAATAAAAAGGCGACTTTGCAATTTTTATTGAAAGATTTCTAACAGCTCGCCATTGAGTGTGAACTGAGAAAAAAAAGAAAAATCAAATAATTTTAATGTTAAAATTTCAATGTTGCGTATAATTAGGCTTTTATCGCTAAAAGTAATATTATTGCAACAGGAAAGATGGAGCTATTTCAATAACTCCTAAAATTCTGACAAAACTAAAATAAAACAACTAATAGAAAGAAAATACCACAAAGAAGTATTGTAGCCTATTTGATATTGTAATTGGATTGAAATACAAGTCCCAATAAATAATATTATAGTAATGCAAAACAGATGAAAAGGTGATAATAGATACATAGGAACAACAGGTTTTTCTTAACAAACAGAATAAAATGATGAAAATTGTATCCCTGAGAACTTGTCGAAAGATACATTATTATTGAGGTAGCGACATCAGAAAATTAATTTGGTCTTAGAATCATATTTACGCTGGATTTGTTTTGCCATGTGTCAATAGCCATTGGCATACCTGGAAAACATTCTGGGAGTGCCCCCAAACAAACCCAAATTTCTGACAAAACTAAAAAAAAGTCAACCACCCCCCTACCACAGGTACGCTGCCAAAACTAACAAACTTTTTATTTTGATGAATGTGTTCATATAGAATTATCTTTGGGTGACTGCATGTGCGAAATTATATATCGCTTTGGTTCCCGGCTTTGGTTACTTCAAACGGAGTTCAATCGCTTTCCCTTTCGTAATATTGACAACCTGGAGTCGAAACAAAGTAGGACGAACTGACTTCATCTTTCCGTCGACTGTTCAAGCTACAGAGATTGTCTTGTTTGTTGAAAGACCGACAGTCGTTCCGTGCCATACAGAGCCCTGCGCATTTGATTCTACCAACCCCTTTATGCTTCTTCAAGGTGTGACCTGAAAGGCAGTATCCAGAAAGGTGGTTATCGTTGTCATTCTCTGCAAGGAAGAACATTATCGACCTTCGTCTCGAGGGGTTACCAGAGGTGGCGGTGGTGGTGGCAGAGGTGATGTTGGTGGAGATGTTGGTCGTGGTGGTGACGGCGGCGATGGTGTTAGTGATGTTGTTGATGCTGCTTGTGGTGCTGCTTGTGGTGCCGCTTGTGGTGCTGATTGTGGTGCCGCTTGTGGTGCCGCTTGTGATGCCGCTTGTGGTGCTGCTTGTTGTGCTGCTTGGGGTGCCGCTTGTGGTGCTGCTTGGGGTGCTGATTGCGGTGCTGATTGCGGTGCCGCTTGTGGTGCCAGATGTGATCGAAGTATCTGAGTAGGCGGTTGTGGGTGTTGTAGCGGTACTGTCAGTGGAAGCGGTAACACCTGTGGTAGTTATCTCAGTGGTAGTTATCACCCTCGATACCACTGCGGTGGTGTCAATGGTAATAGCTTCGATTGAGGTAACCGTATCGGTGATCTCTCCGCTAGAAGTTTGTGGGAGACTGGTTGGTATCATCGATATTTCTTCAGTTGAACTTTCTCCTTTGGTCGTAGGAATAGCCGAGGATGGTAAAGCTGTCGCCGGACCTGAGATAAGATGAAAGTACATTACACCATCTGACCCTAAATAACAATTCCTGTGTATACACATTAAACATGAAACATTTATTTTATATTAACCATATCACTGGCAAGTACTACATCATTTCAAATGTATCTGTATCTAGCCCTTGTGACTATTGTTCCAGAGCATTTTGTTTATCATCACTGCTTAAAGCTTTTTGCAACTAACATGCGAAAGAGGCCTACTTTAACAGGGTTTTTATAATGTCAATAAATCAATTCATAATAACTATATCAATAATCCAATCACGGCATTTCTATAAACGTGTTATAAATGTATTATTACCCCAGTCATCAGATCATAGAATGCCCGCATACAATGCACTTTCACCACTCCCTAGGGAGAATTCCGTCGATTCCAATACGTTGAGAATTATTTAAATTCTTGGAGTACAATGGATGCATTTTCTCCATTCCCTAGAGAGCAGTCCAACAATTCCATTACTTAAAAAACTATCTTGGACCTACTCAAGTATAATTATGAAACATATTTTTTTTAATGAAGCTTTATTTTTTTCTTTCTTCCTAACTCCGATTCTGCTCATCGAAAACGTCCCCTTCACAACGACAATATTACCTAAGATAATTTCTCACAGTGATATACAAGTGTATATCATTACCTTCACACAGGATGATGTCCAAATCAGTACAAGTGCTATCAAGAAGTTCAAACGTGCTCAATTTGATGTCGATGCATTTCTGATTATTACCCGGGACTGGTTCGCCATCTTGCCACCAATCTACATTGCCATTAAAAAAAAAGGAAATAAAAATTAATTCAATAAAGGCGATATGAGTTATACGAATGACTTTTCATTGTTGAAGATCTTAATGTTTCTTTTTTTACGAGATGTGATATAATTTAAACGGTAATGTCCATAATAAAGGTAACTTAATTGGATTTGTGTACAGAGGGGGGGGGGGAGGGGTGTAGCTCTGCTTCTATTTCCCCGAAAAAAGAAAAAAGAACCAAAATGAATTAGAGGAAAAGGGAGAAGTATAATGCTATTTGTTCTTCATAAGGCCCCATGTCACAATGGAAATTGACAGAAGTTGCCTTAAATTGACAAAATTGACAAAGATTGCGCAACATTATGCAAAGTTGACATGCAAGTTTAGGCAACTTTGCATTTGCTTGGGCAACTTTGCGCCATTTCCGGCAATTTTGCGCCCATTTCTGGCAATTTTCCGCAACTTCCGGCAATTTTGCGCAACCTTGCGCCATTTCCGGCAATTTTGCGCCCATTTCTGGCAATTTTCCGCAACTTCCGGCAATTTTGTGCCCATTTCTGACAATTTTCCGCAACTTCCGGCAATTTTGCGCAACTTTGCGCCATGTCCAGCAATTTTACGCAACTTCGCGCCATTTTCCGGCATTTTTGTGCAATTTTGCGCCATTTCGGGCAATTTTGCGCAACTTTGCACCATTTCAGGCAATTTTGTACAACTTTGCGCCATTTCCAGCAATTTTGTGCAACTTAGCACATTTTCAGGAAACTTTGGAAAAGTTTGCACAACTTAAGGGAACTTTGCACAACTTAATGTAATTTAGAGAAACTTGGTGCATCTATGAGAAAGTTTTTGAAACTCTGTGCAATATCAAACATTTTTTAGCAATTTTTAGCACCTGCACACAATAAAATGCCACTTTGAGCAGGTTTTCAAAATATATATATTGACTTTTGGTGCCTGCTCTCTTTCATTCGTCTCAAAATCTTATCTTGGCATATGATTTCAAATATCAGGACTTTATAATAATACTATTGCATCTTTCCTGTGGTCATGCACTTCTGCCAAACAATCACATAGTTGAACATCATCTTTGAAACTCTGTATTCATACATGTACTTCAGTCACAGAGTATGAGGACACCAAGAATGGTGCAATGTCAGATGTGCATGTATATAAAAGATTTCTTTAAATTTTTTTTATTAATTTTTTAATCCTCTAGCCCTCTATAATATTTTGTTCATATCTAAAGGGATCATGGAGAAAATATTAACATTCATGTGGTTCCAAAATCTCCATATATGCAATACGGTAAAGTGGGGGATGATGCTGTGGAACGGATCACCCACCTTTTAAATTCTTTGGGAGATAATTACAATGAACTCTAGCATTAACTAATTAAATATACTATCGCAAATCTAACGATGACATGCAATGCCAGGAGTATTTTATGTGGTACTAGTGAACAAAATAAAAAGACCTGCTTGCAAAAATATTTTGTAATGGAAGAAACAATTTATTATACTTAAAAATGTGATACATGTGATATGACTGCTGGATTTTGTTTACTACCCTTCCTCTAACTGTATTGAACAGTTCGTCGGCATTGTCTCTTAATGACATAAACCAGTTTTGGCAAAATTGATCATGAAGTATAGTGGGGGGGGGGGGGGGGGGTCAGGAAAAAGCATTCATCATAGTGAGATATAACTTCCATAATTACACACATTAAGAAGACTTTTGTGGCACTGAAAATGGAGAATTAAATATTGCTGACTTAGAAGGAACTTTTGTCCTGTGGCCATTTTCACCATTAACACTTGTGTAATAAAACACTCGCCATGAGTCCCTTAAACTATGTGCTTCCTTTAACTTAATCATGGTTAAGAGATTCCCTTAAGGGTACAGGATGCTTTCTTTGTAGCTGCGCTACAAAAGATAATTTTCATGGTTTAGAATAGGAGATTAATGACAAATAAACCCTGAATGCTTTTCTTGGTCATGGAATACAAGTCGTACATTTTGTACACTTTAAATAATTTCTTAATGTATTGTGGTTTTTCAGTTATGTGTCATTTTATGAAGATGGTCCATTTCAACTCTTTTTACATCATAACTGAAGAACCACAAGACCCACAAAATTGTAACTGGATATTTGGATTCAGCATCACACCTGATTTAAAATCTTTACAAATTTCACTATAGCCGATTAGGACTCGCAAGTTACGACGAACGACCAAATCTCCTATGTCAAAAGGTCCTGTAGCCTTAAGTTTACCTCAAATTTAATTTTTTTCCATTGTCTTAAGTTATAATAAGCATATTTAGAGCTGGATTTTGTTGTAAACCCAACTAAAATTATTTGAGTTACTGTTGTAATGGTATGGCCAATTTAGTGCAGCTGAAAATAACAAAATACAAAGGGATTTGAACACTGTAACTGGCTATATCTCAAAATCAACACATCTGACAAATTACTGAATTCATTTGATCACATCACCTATTAATGCCTTTATAACCTAAATAAATAGTACAAATGAGTTATTACTGTAAACAGGTACAGGCATGTGACAAATATTGAAACACTTTTGCATTATATCCTAAATTTTCCAGTAGGGATTAACGCACAAAATCTAGTTTAGATCATTAAATCCCCACTCATGTACTTTAGGGTAGGGAAAAAAAAAAAAAAAAAAAAAAAAACATTCCAAAGCTTGTATGTCCCACAGAATTCAAAACTGGCAATGAACTAGTTGTGAATGACCCTAAAGGTCGAATATTGATTCATATGTAGAGTACAAATGCCACTTTTAGGTGCTTTTGGACATAATTTTTTATTATATATATATATACAGTGCATCCCAAAAAGAACTATACACTTTTGAAATGGCTACCAAATAAAGGTAATAAGATTCTTGGGTAAAATGTTTATATTTATATAAAGCTCATATCCTTAACTATCATTATGACACCAAAAATTCTGAAAAAAACGCATGCTTCAGTGAGTAATGCCCACTTTTGTAAAGGACACAAAAATTACCCTGCGCAGGAATTCACTATTCATTTTGCACGTGGTTATGAAACGCCATGAAGGAGTCAAAATTAATGATGGAATAAATCAGCAAACAGAGTCAAAAATAAACCAAGAGTTAAAAAAACAATCAATATTATGCAAAAATGTAATATTTTACTGTTTTGTTTTCATATCATTGATTTTTGCCTGTACTTCAATTTATTTTTGTCTTTGTTGGCCGATTGATTCCATCATTAATTTTGACTTATCATGGCGTTCCATAACCAGGTGCAAAATGAATAGTGAATTCCTGCGCAGGGTAATTTTTGTGTCCTATACAAAAGTGGGCATTACTCACTGAAGCATGCGTTATTTTTGGAATTTTTTGTATCATATTGATAGTTGAGGATATGAGCTTTATATATTTATAAATTTTTTCCCCAATAATCATATATATTCCTATTTGGTAGCTATTTAAAAAGTGTATAGTTCTTTTTGGGACGCACTGTATATATATATATACACCTAATACATAAGATTATTGTTCACTGGTCATATTTACTATCAATCTCACAAACTTGTCACAGGGAAAAAGTTACTAAGCTGAAATGATAGTGCCCTTTTTCTCTGCCCTAAGTCAAATGATAGAACAATTTTTCCCTGTGCATGTTACCATGGCACACGACACTTATGCTTGAAGGGACAGTTGACACTAGAGATGAGTTCATGACACATCAGTCTATCATCACCAACTTTGCATTGACACGTTGAATGGCGGACTAGAAATTCCATACAGCCAAAGATTTATAAACATTTAACAATTAAATTTGAAGTGGGTATGTGCAGGAATACATTTCAGTAAGTTAAGTTTCATTTACTCATTCCAGAAAAATACAGCAATAAATTTCCTAAATAAAATAAATACTAAATCGTTGTGCGATGAAACACCTGTATATTGCAATCCTTTAATTAGCACTATAATCTGTCGCAACAAGGCTTGGCAGTGATGTCAGTGTGTGCTTTGTTGCACACAGCTACAAATTACAAGCGTTCACACAATGCACTTGTGCATAATTATATGCGTGTGTTTAAGGATATCGCCTAGATTCACGCAAATATAACTGTCTTTTATTCCAGATTGGGTGGTTTGCTTCCGTTTGTACGTGATCAAATCCTTAGCAGGTTCAATCAATGTATTCAAATTGAGCACCCAAAGCAGATAAGGTGACACTTGTATGTATTGAAGGTTAAAGATTGTTTTGCTTGCCTGTGTGCTTAGAAAGAAACATTGGGTGCTTCTCCAAACAATGGTCCCACAAACTCTTAAGCAAGTTTGCTTCATCACGTGCATGTTAGCATTTGTAAACTATTCATGGAAGTAGTAGATAAAATGGCGAGACCCTTTCCTCTGTAACAGTTGTCCCACTTTTATGAATAGCCTGTTGGCAAATCTAAGATCCTTGGTCATACACATCCACATTGTGAGTCACTTCATTGTGCTGCCACTCAATCATTAAATCTGATAAGTTATAAATGGAGTTTTTAAAGACCCATCTCTTGGCTTTCTTGCTAATTAACAGAATGGTGTTTACTGTGAAATACACTAAATGTGTCCATTCTCAACATCATCAAAATTCACACTGATGTTGAATATGCTGATGTCAATTCTTCTTTCCTGAAATCAGTAAGAGTAGCACTTCAAGTTCAAAGGAAGGAAGGGAGGGATAGATTTCATGCTCTAATGCTTGCACAGTGACGTCAGTCCATTCAAATTATGTGAACATGACATCACTATGCTTGCTGCACTAAAGCATGAATAATGATAACATGGTGAGGGTAGACACTTTTTGTGTCTGAGTAGATCACATGGTGAGGGTAGACACTGATTTTGGGTGTTTAATAACTACATTTGTTTGATTTTATGTCTATGATTAATACCATTCTCTTGTTTGCTGTTTTCTTTTCAATGATCGAGGGATGAGTGTTTAATAGTTACATTTATAAAATATAAAGTTCAATTTTATGAGTTACACAGCTCTCTGTTAAATGTCCAATTTCAATTGTGACTTTCATTCATTGTTATCTTCTGCTTCACCTTCATTATGTTCTTCACTTGCTTCACCTTCATTATGTTCTTCACTTGCTTCACCTTCATTATGTTCTTCACTTGCTTCGCCTTCATTATGTTCTTCACTTGCTTCGCCTTCATTATGTTCTTCACTTGCTTCGCCTTCATTATGTTCTTCACCTCCTTCGCCTTCATTATGTTCTTCACCTCCTTCGCCTTCATTATGTTCTCCTGGCGTGCCTTTTTCATTCTGCCCTGTTTGTACCTCTCTCTCTCCACCTTCCATATCTTCCACTCCGTCTTCATCAGTAAAATTGTAAATGTCATTCTGATCCTGCAGGTTGCCAGTTACTACTGCAGGCAACTCTGTATATACTGACCTGCATGCTGTATCTGGGCTGCGTATCTGCAATGTGGTAGAAAAATAGATGCGATATTAAAACAGAGTACATTAAAATAAAAGTTTGCCATTGTGACATTTACCTTGCTTCTCCCCATTCCAGAAAAATAACAACAAAAACATTTATACCATAAATAGGCCTACATGACACATGTCTCTCCCCCAATAATTCAATTAGCAGTTATTGGGAATAAAATTTGACATTTCAAACGTCATCAATTTCTAGGTGTTTTTGCACACTGGAACCAGCTGCAAGACTTGGAACGAGACATAATTTCAATTATGTTTGTTGTTGTTGTTGGTTTTATTTTCCAATGTTATAAAAATAATGATAAAAATCCGGCCAACCCTATTGGACAACGCTGGATCCGCCCCTGTATAATACTCGGGATGCTTACAATATAATTACTGTTATCAGTGGTAGATATGAACACACCTAACTTATTCTGGGGTCTCCTCCCCCTGACCCGTCCCCACCACTGTGCTTCTTGTGCTTCAGAAATTTTGAAAATGAATAAAACCATAATGTCCATAGGAGAAATCTATAAGAGTATAAGACTGGGCCTCCAAATACACATGAGCAAATAGAACATTGATTCTTGCCAAACGAAATAAGCTAGTGCGGGCATGGTAGCAGTTAACTCATTCGGTACAAAGTGACCACATCTTGTGATTTGGCCCACTGACAGCCTTACATTAGAAGAAAGAGTAAATACCACACAAATGCCCATTTTTATTGTTGCATCAGTACCCTTCGTTCACGGAAAAGGAAAAAAATAACTAAAATCCTAAAGTTGGCAACGTGATAGAAATATCCGAATTGCTCTTTTCCCACGCAAATTGGGGAAAAAAAATAAACTTTTAAAGACATTCCTGAAACCTCAACTTAAAAAGGAAAAAAAATGCAGCAAAGCTAAGCAACTAATCAATTGTCACGAATGAGAGTATTCAATGTAAATGATAAAGGTTTGTTCTCTTATCGTATCCCATGAAATCCGTTTTGTTTGCCTGCGCTCTTAAAAGCCACTAGAACGTAAAGACATGGGTGGCGTAAAGACATTTTATGGCTTTTTTGCCGAGAACCAGCTCTAAATTTACGCATGTACACGAAAAGGAAATAAAAAAATGTATATACCACACTAAATAGAACTGGGTCATTTTTTAATCATGCCCCTTTTGGATGTATTGAGTACATTCCTTCAGCGCCTTCATCCCGGGGGGTTACATATATCTGATAATCATCAAGCATTTTGAAAAGGATGATTATACCTTTGATAACTATGTCTTGCACCAGTCTTCGCACTCATTCAAGATGCCATTTTAAGATCAGCGTTCATAGCTCCACTCAAACAGCATCCCAAATCTTAAGATAGAAGACGATATTTATGATAACAAGACGTTTAATGGCTTTTTTTGCAGAGGACCAGCTCTCAATTTACCCAAGTACACAAAAAGGAAACCAAACAGTGTATTATACCACGCTAAATAGAACTGGGTCATTTTTTAATCATGTCCCTTTTGGATGTATTGAGTACATTCCTTCAGCCCAGGTCAATTTCCTGTATGTCACCGCGAAAGGAATGTATGATAGAAATTAACAGCTGTACTCTCTCAATTAAATATTCTATCAGGAATTGATAATTATCTTCAGATTTGGATTCTTGTCAGATTTGGATTCTTGTACACGAAAATGAAACCAAACAGTGTGTATATACCATGCTAAATAGAACTGGGTCATATTTTTAATCATGCCCCTTTTGGCTGTATCGAGTACATGTATATTCCTTCAGCCAAGGTCAATATCATGTAAGTCTGTTACCGCGAAAGGAATGTATGTTAGAAATTAACACCTGTACTCTCTCAATATAATACTCTATCAGACTATCAGGAATTGTTAATTTCTCAGATTTTGATTTTTTTAAATTTCTAATGTCCCTTTGACCAGAGTGAAATTGTATACGCTACTTTCAAAATCTGAGCTTAGGGCAAGGAACAGAGAATTGTGCGGGATTAAGGATTATGAAGCATGAAATTTCACACAGCTTTTCATAAGGGAAGGTTACATATATCTGATAATCATCAAGCGTTTTGAAAAGGATGATTATACCTTTGATAACTATGTCTTGCACCAGTCTTCGCACTCATTCAAGATGCCATTTTAAGATCAGCGTTCATAGCTCCACTCAAACAGCATTTTAAATTTTAAGATAGAAGACGATATTTATGATAACAAGACGTTTAATGACTTTTTTTGCAGAGGACCAGATCTCAATTTACCCAAGTACACAAAAAGGAAACCAAACAGTGTATTATACCACACTAAATAGAACTGGGTCATTTTTTAATCATGTCCCTTTTGGATGTATTGAGTACATTCCTTCAGCCCAGGTCAATTTCCTGTATGTCACCGCGAAAGAAATGTATGATAGAAATTAACAGCTGTACTCTCTCAATTAAATATTCTATCAGGAATTGATAATTATCTTCAGATTTGGATTCTTGTCAGATTTGGATTCTTGTACACGAGAATGAAACCAAACAGTGTGTATATACCATGCTAAATAGAACTGGGTCATTTTTAATCATGCCCCTTTTGGCTGTATCGAGTATATTCCTTCAGCCAAGGTCAATATCCTGTAAGTCTGTTACCGCGAAAGGAATGTATGTTAGAAATTAACACCTGTACTCTCTCAATATAATACTCTATCAGACTATCAGGAATTGTTAATTTCTCAGATTTTGATTTTTTTTAATTTCTAATGTCCCTTTGACCAGAGTGAAATTGTATACGCTATTTTCAAAATCTGAGCTTAGGGCAAGGAACAGAGAATTCTGCGGGATTAAGGATTATGAAGCATGAAATTTCACACAGCTTTTCATAAGGGAAGGTTACTATCTGATAATCATCAAGCGTTTTGAAAAGGATGATTATACCTTTGATAACTATGTCTTGCACCAGTCTTCGCACTCATTCAAGATGCCATTTTAAGATCAGCGTTCATAGCTCCACTCAAACAGCATCCCAAATCTTAAGATAGAAGACGATATTTATGATAACAAGACGTTTAATGGCTTTTTTTGCAGAGGACCAGCTCTCAATTTACCCAAGTACACAAAAAGGAAACCAAACAGTGTATTATACCATGCTAAATAGAACTGGGTCATTTTTAATCATGCCCCTTTTGGCTGTATTTGAGTACATTCCTTCAGTCAAGGTCAATTTCCTGTAAGTATGTTACCGCGATTGGAATGTATACATGCCTGTACTCTCTCAATTTAATACTCAATCAGGAATCATTAATTTTTCAAATTTGGATTCTTAAAAAAAAAAACGTCCTTTTGACCCGAGTGAAATTGCATACTTCACTTCTCTAACTTCAAAATCTGAGCTTATAGGCAAAGAACAGAACATAATGGGGGACAGCATTTTAGCAATTAATAAGTCTAATAATTGTTTTTTAAAAATCATATTTTCTGACCAAACTAAAGGATTAAGAATCATGGAATTACACACCGCTTTCTATATTGGAAGATTACATGTAACTGATGAACATCAAGTATTTTGAAAGGGATGATAATACATGTACCTTTTATCTTCTTGCATACATCTTCGCACTCATTCAAAATCCCATTTTAAGATTTAAGCGTTTATATACATGTAACTACACTATTACAGTGTCCCAAATTCAAAGAAAAAAAATGATAACAGGATGTTCGCTGTCACATGATTTTGATATCAAGGCATCAAGAACATCTTTCAAATTCTAACCTGGTCTACTGTAAGACCAACTACAGTAGATAATCACCAGCCCAATAGAATACTGTAGGCCTACAAATGCAATAGGCTAAAGCCTAATTCATCTCAAGATAGCCGGTATTGCATCAGTTTGCTCTAGTTTTGCAGTATTGCTGTAAAATAGGCTACTACATTTATAGAAATATTCAACATCCCAGACCAATTAAATTTATCCCCTTATACATGTACTTGCCTTAAGCAATCAATGTTGTTTATTTCACATCAAGTACCAATCAATTTAAACTTCCACCCCCCTCTCCATGCTCTATAACATTTAGGCGTCTTTTGATTAGAGTAAACTGTTTATATAACAGTCTGTACTCATTCCACTTTGTGAAAAGACAGTCATTTAGCACTTTCCTTGGAATACTTCTTCTTAAAAGTGCAACTGTTGAAGATGATGACATTGATGATGATGATAGCAGTGCTGATGACTTACATGTAGATGTATTTGACAATGATGGTAGCAGTGCTGATGACTTTGACGTATTTGACGACGATGCTGGCAGTGCTGATGACTTAGATGTATTTGACGATGATGGTAGCAGCGCTGATGACTTCAACGTATTTGACGACGATGGTAGCAGTGCTGATGAATTCGACGTATTTGATGATGGCAGCAGTGCTGATGAATTTGACATATTTGATGATGGTAGCAGTGCTGATGATGACTTTGACGATGATGGTAGCAGTGCTGATGATGACTTTGACTTTGGCGGCGTACAGAATAAAGGGGTGTGTTTTTCAGTCATTTTGGTTTGGATGCAATGGCTGTTATCTTCATTAGCTGGGCTATCAATTTTCATGTGACTCATTTGGGTATCATCCAAATCATTCCCAGCTAATTTTGTTTCTCTCATTGCTGATCTTCTTCTTTTCAAATATGCCCTTCTTGCTTCTTTTCTGTGCTTACCCATGAAGTTGTAAATGGCAGGCTATTCAATATGACATCTGGAGATGAAGTAACTAAAGCTGTTTTCTCCTTCTCTCAGTTCCATCATCTGTAACAGAAACATTTCTGAAACAGAACATTCACAATTAATAAACTAATTGATGAATGTTCAATTTTCATTAGTTGTTAGACTAGGGTTCCCAAACTTCCCGCTAGCCTTCAACGGCTCCTCTAATCTGTTGCACAACTGTAAAACCCAGTCAGGATATTTGTGTCCCTTAATGCCCCAGAGACATTATGTGTCAGGATGAAACACTGACAATTTCAGGTAGTGTAGGCATGTAAAACTAATTAGCCCCTTTTCAGCCAATGTTCAAAATGAGCAGTTTGAATGAAGTATATACATTATACAATTCACAACATAATTACGACAATTTGATATTCTGGAATATTCAGCCAACTATTCGTATAAAACAAGTGGAATGCCCCTGGCGGAATGGCATAATTATCAACTGAATCAATTCCAAATTTTGATTTGCTTATAAGTTTGAACACAGCTAATTTTTCTTTGAAAATCATGTAAAAGATAGATTGAGTTTTCTTATTGTTCTAATAATAATAATATTTGATATTTGAATAGCGCACATACCGGTATCCATCATTATGATGCTCAAGGCGCTACAATATTACCCCAGCTAAGCTAGGCGTTATAAGCGCTCACAGCATTGAAGGAATTCATTCCTACACCCATTTACACCTGGGTGGAGAGTTGCAAACGTAGATTCATGTTTTGCCAATGGACATTACTTAGTGCTGCGGTGGGATTTGAACCCTGAACCTCGTGGTTCATAGTCCGGGGAGGTGGGATTGATCCACAACACCTAGATATATTCTCTGTAGAGGTTTTTCTCTGTAAGCAAGTACACCCCAACAAAAAGTGGAATTGTATGAACAAAGAGAACTTAAACAAGCATACATGTTGATTATTTCATCAAAATCGTACGTGAAAGGAGAAAGTTTAGAAAATTTCATATATTTTCACAAATCTGTCGTGCACAACATGGGTGATAGGCAAATGGTCGAGACAGCCGATGATATCACACACTCACCATTTCTTTTGTTTGTTATTATATAAAATATAGAATATATCAATTTTAGCACTTTTGACAATAAGGAAGGTTTTTATTGATGTTGCAAAAATTGATTTTCCAAATGTTCAGGGAGGTATCAAACCTAATTGTTTAAAGTTTTATGAGAAAAGAAATATGATATTCCATATTTCATACAATAAACTACAAAAGAGATAGTGACGTCATCGGACCCCCTCAATTCTAAACTGACCAGAATGTGGACATATAGGTCTAAGTGTTTTGTGGAATTAAGCAAGACTTTAAACTGTCATAACTTTATCATTTTACATCCTATTTGATGTAATTTTCAGCATTGTCCTTTACATAAAACAGGCCCTTCACCGAGCAGCTCACAGATTCGATCGAAATTTGATGAACTTCACCAAATTCGCGCATGCGCCCAACAGTGCACGTTCAATCAGCCAATTGAGACTTGTACCTGCGCTGTTGGGCGCATGCGCGAATTTGGCGAAGTTCATCAAATTTCGATCGAATCTGTTTTCTTTGCGCACGCGCCCTTGTCTCTCTCTCAATCGGTAATCTGCCATTTTGTAGGCCCTATAGAATTTTGAAAGATGGAGTGGTACCTATACCGCGACAGAACTTATCGGGTTTTTTTAGGTTCGAGCCTTTGACCCGATGTCTGGATGCTGTCCTTAGTAAGACCATCATCCATATAATACATGTAAGTGCTTAATTTATGTTTCCACCTTTTACTTGACTCGTAGTCGTATTGACAGTACAGGCTCACGGCCAATATTGGAGATAATCTCCAATGTGGGAGATTATCTCCAATATCAGAGACTTTTGTAAAAAATTTGGGTATCCAATTTCAGAGACAGTCTCCAGTTTTGGAGACCAATTTCCTTTGTTTACATTGCGGCAGAAGGATTACCTTGGCGGCAAATGAAAATGTGATAAGCAGATTCCTCATGAAAAATTACCCCTTTTCACCGTCTACTTTAAAAATTCACCGTCTACTTTTGTTTTGATAAGGATTTTTGTTGTCAATCACACACAAAACAAATGGGCTTCTGACCTCAGTGAGACAAAATTTTGAGTGGAAAAAATCATGCTTTTGTTGGTGTTGTTTCTTTTGACCTTTTGCAAAGCGAGTCTCCAAACTGGGAGATTGTCTCCCCCATTGGAGAGAGTCTCCCATATTGGCCGTGCGCCTCTACTGATAGTAATAGCTGATATCCATAAATACCCCTGTTACGGTCGGAGTGTGAATGAGCGATGGGCTGGGCTCCGGCCCGCTTCGCGGGCCGGAGCTCCCTGGGTTACATAGGGTCTAACTAAAATTATAAAGCCAAGACTCTATACCGGTCTGGGCCCCTAAGGCTGAGATGTAGATCTAGCCCATTTACAGCCTTTGATGATTAAATAATGTCAAACAAAACTTACCGAAATAAAGTCAATGCAGCTCATTTCAGGTCTCTGATAATGCATTCAAAGCCCAGCTCTAGAATTGTTTCCTGCGATAACTCAGCTCTGGCTAGCGGCGCGCATGTACTGTAGATTCACGTTTGATTGAATTGAGTCAAAGATAGTATACGACATAATACAGTAGGTATACGAGCGTAGTGCATATCCCCGCCAATAGATGGGATTACAGTAAAGTACACACAAAAAGACGGCATGGAGTGCAAAATAATACCCATGCACGAATAAGTTCAAGACCATCCAAACGTGGCCTCTGCTCAGAAAAGCTCGAAATTTCAACAGCGTAGCTAGAAGCTTAAACTTAACCCTAATTCTCCCGGGGGGGGGGCCATAATGGCCCCCCCCCTCAACAATTTTCGCGATATATCTGCTGCGTGAAATTTTTTCACCTCGCAGCTCACTGACTTTTTACATTCAAGTCTCGCGCAAATTTTGAGACCAAAGTTGTGACGCCCATGCAGATACGCGGTTACGACATTACGCAACATTATGCAAGTGCATGTCAGACCCAAAATTGCTCGTGATTTCATGTACAAATCCAATGCAAATTGCGTATTTAGCCAAAATTCATAAATGTATCATTATTTCTACTTTTACTGATAAAACTTAATTAATTTTGCCTTGTTTATGATCAGAATTATGTCTGGAACAATTTCCATTGAAAAAACAATAAAAAACAAAAAGTAAAAAAACAAAGAAATACATAAGAAATTCATAAAACAATAAAATACATAAGAAATTTATTTCCAAACCAAAGTTTTTTTGAATTACGATTGTTAAGAATGCTACAAAGAAAATTTTTACCAAAAATTAGCATTCTAGGAGCTTTATTTAGTGAATTAGAGCAAAAAGTATGATTTATGCATAAATTAGCATAATTCATTCATATAAAATGAAATCTCATTATTTTGGAAAATTTTACCATACAGCCTTGTAGATTACATCGCACACTACCAGCGTGCAAATTTTTGCGTCGCTCGCGAGATCGGCGGCCGAGATCTTAAGGGGGGCCATAATGCCCCCCCCCCCCGGGAATGACAAGAATCAAAATACCCCGGGAGATTTAGGGTTAAGCTAACAAACTGTAGCTCCAAGCGAGGACAGTCCTCGGTTTGAAGGTGTGTTTTCGTAAAGCTGTCCGCGGTTGACGGTGAACACGCACGCATGTACTCGAGCAGTTGTGATGCATGTTTAATTGTGCACGATTACGTTAATGCACACGTACGTGCAAAGCTTTGCATTGCAACTTCGCACAAGTGTTTTCAATGGTGCAGCTAGAATTCAAGTTTTAATTCATTTTGGGGAAGGGAGCAGAAAGTGGAATTTTGTGAGAAGTTAATGGAACTTAGTACAATTTTATGTGACTTTGTGAACCTTTGCGCAATTTTGCATAACTTTGTGAAAAGTTAATGTAACTTTGTACAACTTTGCGCAATTTTTTGCAACTTTGTGAGAAGGTCATGCAACTTTGTACAACTTTGCACATTTTTGTGCAACTTCGTGAGAAGTTTATGCAACTTTGTACAACTTTACGCAATTTTTTGCAACTTTGTGAAAAATTTGTACAATTTTGCGCAATTTAGTGCAACTTTGAGAAAAGTTTGTGCAACTTTGTACAATTTTGCGCAATTTAGTGCAACTTTGAGAAAAGTTTGTGCAACTTTGTACAATTTTGCGCAATTTAGTGCAACTTTGAGAAAAGTTTGTGCAACTTAGTACAATTTTGCGCAATTTAGTGCAACTTTGAGAAAAGTTTGTGCAACTTTGTACAATTTTGCGCAATTTTGTGCAACTTTGTGAAAAGTTTATGCAACTTTGTACAACTTTGCGCAATTTTGAGCAACTTTGTGAAAAGTTTATGCAATTTTGTACAATTTTGTGCAACTTTGGTCAATTTTGTCAATTTTTGGCAACTTTTGTCAATTTCCACTGTGACATGGGGCCTTTCATAACATCTTCTGTCAAAATCTATCACAAAATACGATTTTCATTTTTGCTCGCTCACTACTCTCGTTCGCGACTTATGAAATTTTCCCCACAATCAAGTCGGTTTTCATCAAACCCCATCATACCATTTGAGCTATCTAACTGAGTACCATCCACGCACTCGAACACTCCATCGACATCGTGTTCGTCACACCCAATCCATATGTAGTTTAGCAATGGGTACGCCGACGATATGTACGCCGCGACGTCGTCAAACTCGCTCTCCGAGTTTGGAACGTAAAGCTGTGCTCCAACACTGGAGCATTCGATCTTTCCTCCCTCGTATGTCAAAGGTAGTATAGTGCTCCAGTATGCATAACACCTATCCTGTATCAGCCACCAGCCATTTGGGCACGTAAATCCACCTGTGTTGAAACAATGAAAAGAAATGATTTGACGGAATACTAGTAATTATTATTTCATTTTATAAACCATCAGATTATAATACACTTGACATTAGAACCATTACCAGATAAAACCGTTACTTAAAGAGATGGTCCAGGATGAAAGTATTTATAGGTTAATAAATAGAGTATAATTCACTGAGCAAAATGTCGAAAATTTCATCAACATCGGATAATAAATAAGAAAGTTATTAAATTTTAAAGTTGAGCAATATTTTGTGAAAACAGTCGCCATGAATATTCATTAGGTGGGCTGATGATGTCACATCCCAACTTGTTGTTTTGTATTTTATTATATGAAATCAGGTTTATTCAAACTTTTTCCTCTAAGAACCAGAAAAATTGGATCAACAACTGATTTAGTGCATTAGATATTTATTGCTGCAACTTATTTCATTATAAGGGAGACATATTATTCACACAAGTATGAAATAATGAAAAAATTATGATTTTATGCAATAACATAAGAAAACGGAAAGTGGAGATGTGATATCATTAGCCCACCTAATGAATATTCATGACGACTGTTTTCACAAAATATTGCTAAACTTTAAACTTCAATAACTTTATCATTTGTTATCCGATTTTGATGAAATTTTCGGCATTTTGCTCCGTGAACTCTTCTCTATTTATTAAGATATAAATATTTTCAGCCCAGCCCATCCCTTTAAAATGTTATATATAATCTGTGTTCAAAAAGAGACTTCCCAAACTTTTACAAGGGCATTGCACAAATTCCACTCAGTCAAAATGAACAATATATATTTGTTTTTACACATGCAGACTAGCTTCAATAATCTTACTAAGCACATGTCAATAATTAAGAGATTGGTTCGATCGCAGATAGGCTATATAGTACCTTACATCAATTAAAAAAAAAATCCAAAGTCACAAACTGGCAAAAGAAAGACCAATGAAAATGAGATGGAACTAAACAAACTCCCAAGTTTATTACACATGTCCTTCACAGGTATGCTTAAGGGATTGGCTCAATTACAAAGAAGCTACAGAAAGTTAACATACCTTACTGGAACAATCAGACAGCCTCACACAGATCTCATCATCATCATCATCACAATCATCATCATCATCATTAATATCATCGTCTTAATTCTGTCCGTATCCCTTTGATAATAATTATTTGTTCAATTCAATGAAACATTAAACGAGCATTCAATCAACTAAATACTAGTAATCGGTTGATAAATATATTATCGACCGATCGATTAAACAATTAACAAACTAAATTGCAATCAATACATTTATCACAAAGCACTTCAATTCAGTAGAAACACATGTACTTACCATCTCCTGTGTTAACCAGATAAGCTATCCATAAGACTTGAGTTAAAAAAGCATAAATTATCATTTTTTTTTAAGTAACCAAAGTTTTTTTCGCACCGGATCTTGTTCGATATTGACCACCCAATGTTGATTGTAGTTGTTGCTCTGAAGATTCATTGATTATAATTCAAAAAATATTATAAAGTAAGATCATATTGCTACTTTGTTTCTCTTTGTTGCGGATATTCTTCCTACAGACAATAATAAATAGAAAAACATGCTAATGAGGGAAAATATTTACTTAAGTAGCTTAACTTCAGTTTAAGATGTTGTACGAAAGATATGTCAAACTTTCATGCGGCATTCAAAAACCGTTGGCCAAACGTCAAAATACCATTCCCCATGCAAAAGATAGGAATAGACATTATTAAACGAAATTGTAATTTTTAACCGTCTCGATCTGATTTCCTCCTAAGTTGATGAAAGGTTATTTGTCTGATCCGAGAATCGTGAACGCTGTATAATCGAAGTTGACTTAAAATTGAACTGGGGACACAAAGGAAAACGTTACTATAGACATAGCACAGTTTACTTATCGTTCTCTCACCTTCAAATATGAATGACTTTAATGAAATTGCCTCAAAAGCTACGATTTTCATCATATATTGCAATTGCGATGTGGCCTACTTGATTAATCATAACTCATGGGGGCATAAGTGACCAACACGTTTTCATTTATGCCAATGATACTTTTCGTGTGGGCAATTCATTGGAAAATCTATTCATTATGTATTGTGTGGATTATCAACGAATATACTCAAGAATTAAACGAACAACTGACAAATTAGGGAAAGCCGGTCAATTGGCGAGTATCTTGTTTTAAAATATTTTCTAAGTCAGATTTTATCTGTCCTCCTTTCTTCCAATGATGGTCAAGGATATAACAATAGTAGATTTACAACCTTACTCAATTGTAAATTCTTTTTCTGATTGTAAGAAAAACATGAGGAAAGAATATTAAGCACACAATACAAGTTATGATTATCATCTTGTAATGATTAAAATGCAAATGAAAATCGAATTAGTATGTAAAAACCAAAACAAAACATTATCTCATATTTATCATCAAATGGAATGAATAATTAAACATCGAATCACCCCCTCTCTGCTTATTTCCCCCTTCCTTGACTTCTCTCTCCCCCTCTCATATCCCCTCTTTCCTTTATTTCTTCGACTTTTTTCACCTCGTCCCCCTTTCTTTTAATTTGCCGCCAATAATTATTATCATGATTACTTCCACTCCTTTATCTCTCCCCCGCCCCCTCTCCCTCTTTTTCTCTCTTTCTCGTTTCAATAAGCAGTCAGCTTGAAATACAGGCACAATACAATATAAATTTCATCTCTATTGTTTAATATCTTCCTTCACACACAAAACAGGAAACAGGGCAAGATAGATACTAAGAGATGTGCAAATAATAATAATAATAATAATAATATAGGATTTGTATAGCGCACGTATCCACCTTGCTAGGTGCTCAAGGCACTCCTATATTACCCCGGCTAAGCTAGTCTACCGATTCTGGTGCGCAAACACAACAAATACATTATTACTTTTATCACAATAATTCCAGAATATCTTGCTCACACACATCAAATTCAGGAATCTGATTGCAAAACTTTAAAATCCAGCTGCATATCAACGATGTGAGATACTATCATGTACATGAATACTTTATCATTAAAGGTCAAGTCCACCACAGGAAAATGTTGATTTGAATAAATAAAGAATAATTAAACTAGAATAACGCTGAAAATTTCATCAAAATCGGATGTAAAATAAGAGTTATGACGTTTTAAAGTTTTGCTTATTTAAAAAAAAAATAGTGATATGCACAACTCAGTGACATGCAAGTGAGAGTCTATGATGTCCCTCACTGTTTCTTTTGTTTTTTTATTGTTTGAATTATACATTATTTCATTTTTTACAAATTTGACAATATGGACCAACTTGACTGAACCATATAGTATTAAACATTGCTAATTCCATATGTCCACGGAGAAATTATTGTTGTTTCACTTGACAATGAGGACAAAATTTGAACATTTCATATTTCATATAATACAATACAAAAGAAATAGTGAGTGGATGTCATCAGTCTCCTCATTTGCATACAGACCAGGATGTGCATATAACTGTTTTGTGAAATTAAGCGAAACTTTATAATGTCATAACTTTCTTATTTAACATCCGATTTGGATGACTTCAGTGCTATGTTTGTTGGATTTTTTCTTTTTATTCAAATAAACTTTTTGTTGGGATGGACTTGTCCTTTAAGGATGTAATGATGTAAAATTCACTCATGTGAGCAAAGACCACTTATATCTTATAAGTGTTGAAAAATAAAGCATAAAGTCAGGCATGCAGGGCAGACATCTTCACTAACTATATGTTGAAAAACATGATGGATAGTAATATCATGCATGCGCTTGAATGTAAACTTTGAATAAAATGGAGCTAAAGTTACTGAATTGAACTTAAAAGCATTAATATTATTCAAACATTGATCACTTAAAACAACAGAGTTCAGCTGGATTACAGGCTTGCTATCACAAAATTCTTTCAAATATATCATTATCAACATTACTATCAAGTATATTGATATCCAACAATGTATTAAATTGATTCTTTCTTTCTACAAGTGCTTCTAGAGGTTGGTGGGAGTATCAATACAAATCCAAAATCTATGATTGCTTAGTGTTAAAAATGCATTCATATTATTTCAAGAGAACATTCTAAAATTTACAAAATTTCCTAAACAAAAGAACAAAAAAAAGATTGGACATATTATAATAGGGTTATATCTTTTATGATGTATTGCATCGCAACATTGCATTTTTCATTTTTAAAAATGATATTTTGATGATTCGTATGCCTAATCCTCTGAAAAAAATATCAATGGTAAAAATTATCTAAATTGTTGGTCAGGATTCACACAAGTTTTTAATTGATATTGTCCATTAAATTTGTCAGATATATATGAACCAAAATATTTGAAATTTTGACAATCCTTGAAATATTTTTTTAGCATGGCAAAATATTAATATGAAAATTGTTTCATTAAAATGAAATTGAAGTCATTTTGATCTCAATCAATAAATTTCTAAATTCATAACAAAACATGAGAAAGTAACATGCAATGAATGTTCATCATGAATAGTCCAATATTACTGTCATGTGTCACGTCACCTATTCACACATTTCTTAATATATCAATTTTTCACTTATGAAATAAAAGCTAAAGTAATGTTATCAAATCATTCATATAATCATTAGAAGACTAGACAATCTACATATAAACAATTACATATTTTAAAAGCAATTTCAGTTCTACGATCATTTCTTTCACTATGAAATCGTGAAATATATTAGTAAGAGGAAGTATCGATATTTGTTTTTAAACATGATTAGGATATCACATACAACTACAGACAATCAAGAATTTGTTAAGATATTATATCAAAAATAAGATAGATCTACAATAGTTAGTTTGTAAGACTGATATGGAAGACATTTCCTGTATTATATATTAATTAGCTTTTGTAAATTGATTATACTTCATTATAAAAATAGGAATGTACACTATCAAGAAATAGAAATATATATCTTTTTTCTAGTAGCAGCAAAAGAAAGGTTAATATAACCCAAAATACACAACAGCTTGTAATAATTTATCATCATAGAATATAAACAAAAGTCTCGGATAATTGAGCTTTATGCGAATCCGAAACTGCTGTTCATCTGTGTTTTTAAAACAATTCAGTATAAACACTTCTTTATGAATATGTAAGGATATGGAGAATAAAGTTTCTAGCCCATTAAACATTAATTTCTTCCTGATAATCAATGCTTCCTTTCTTTTTAACATAATACCAGTAATAGAAAACTTTCTGTATAACGAGCGCTTATACCCCAAATGCATAAAATTTACACAAGCATATTCCTTCGCATTTCCACCCCCAAATGTATCAGCATAAAATAGATTTTCTGAGCAGACCTTATTAGACTTGACTAACTTTACAACAGCTATCTCTTTAATGAACATATATTACTGTACACCTACAATTTCCTTAAGAATGTCGGTCACAGACATGTCCAGTAAACTTTAATGGACATCACGTGTATTATGATATCATGGTGGAAATTGAAAAAACCAACTCATATTGTCGCCTGAGTGCACTTACATATCAATAAATTCATATGTAGATTGATTTGTTTGTGATGTTGAATATTGCAATGAAAGATCCCTTCAAGGTACCCAAACAAAAGTCTGTGCTAAACAGGAATCTTGCTTAGTGTCTTTAGTGTCTGCATTCCCTATTGTTTGACCTGTGCCGAAGAGGGAGGTTTGGTGATGAAGACACTGAGCAAGATTCCTGCTAAAAAAGCTGCTCAGAATTGTGTTTAGGTACGTTAGTGAATGGAGTTGGGAGGACATTTATCTCTCCTCAAAAGAAGCCAGCGGTGAGAAGAAAACGGGACTGGAGATGCGCACTTCTCACGTCTATATCTTGAGCTTACAGTAGGCATCACATTGGGCATGCCAGCTCGCAGAGGGGATACCGGTCTCTTGACTTTGGTCTGTGATGAGGAGTTGTGATTCAGGCCATTTTGTTTGGATGAGGTGCCACTTAGAGGGGATAACCGGTTAATACCATGATTGCTAGTACCTTGAGGTTGGCTCTGGTCGGTACGTAGACTGTCTTCATAAATGTTCATGATAGTGGGCTGTGACTGGCAACGCAACCCTGAAGCTATTGAAGGGTCATTCTCTCCATAGGAGACAGAAAGCACAGATTGCTCTGATGATGCCTCATGATCATCGTCATAGGCATAAATGTAAGACTTTGAAAGACATTTCCTGGCCCATGCCTCTCTAGATTCCCTGGGTGAGGTGTTCCCGGACCCTGTAACAAGACTTGTACCCTGATCATGAATAGCCTCTAGGGAAGGGGAAAACTTCAGCATCGCCGATTGGTCATAGGTCCGCTGGAAAATGAGATCAACCTGTTCATCGCAATCAAGGATGTCATTTTGAACGATGAGGATATCATTACTGGAAGACTGCTGTTGCTTTGGCGCCTTGTCAACTTTGGCCTTGGACGAGTTCCTGCGCTTTTTGCCACCACCTGATTTGCTCTTCTTTGGCTTTCGTCGGAGGCCTACTTCTTTGGGAATGACTGATGGTTTCTGAGGTAGGTTTAGTCCATTGGTAGCGGCAATTGTCCTGAGGGTTCTTAGGTATGAACATATGTCCTGCATGAAGTGCGGTATCCTGATGCAGTCCAGTCGTGCCATCCTCTGGATTCGAGGCAAGGATTCCAAACACACCTTCCCTGCGTACAGAAGATGGAAGTCAATGGTGTCTATGCTTCGCAGGATTTCTGCTGCACCTGCATAAAAATAAAATGAATAATATCATCATTTATCAGAATCTTTGAAAACTACTAATCAGGAACTACCACTCATATGTTCTTTGATTACATGCAACACTTGTTCAATGAAAATGTTTGTAAAGCCATGTTGATCTCTCACTGGTTTCTAATCACACTAACCAAAGAGGTAATGAAAATATTAATACTAATAACATATTTACATTGCAAAGTATATTGTCACATTTCAGATGAGCAATTTAGGGCATTCACTTCATTCCATTCATATGCAAAGTTGCAGTTACTTTATATACAGCATACCCCCCAAGATATTCCAACCATTATTTTATTTGATTTCTCAAAAGCAATTTGGGGCATTCACTTGCCACTTCATTCGGTTCATATGCAAAGTTGCAGTTACTTCATATACAGCATATAACCCCCCCTCCCAAGATATTCCAACCATTATTTTATTTGATTTCTCAAAAGCAATTTGGGGCATTCACTTGCCACTTCATTCCATTCATATGCAAAGTTGCAGTTACTTTATATACAGCATAACCCCCCCCTCCTAAGATATTCCAACCAATACTTTATTTGATTTCTCAAAGGAACCCCTGACAGAATTTTAATGATGGGAGAATGCTTCCAGAATTGCGGTAAACTTTGATCTCTACATTTGCTTGTCAGATGATGCCCTTCTATGAGGTTTGCCAGGTACGTTGTACTTCAATGAGCAACATATGGAACAGACTAGCCAGCACTTTAATACCATTTTACAAGAAAAACGATTACCTTTGAAGTAGCACTGATCATTTCCATATCCACCTACTCCTGCAGGGTCTGGGAGACTGCGTTTGACCCGCATCACATAGCGCCATCTTAGTTCACGATTCTCAATGTAATGACCCAGGTGAGCAAACAGTTCTTCAAAGGTCATAGTAGCAGCCTTACAGGCAGTGTCTATGGGAAGAAAAATCACAGGAAGATGGAACTGAAGGATTATCAAATGAAAAAAATCATAATGATTCAAGGGAGGCCAACAATATTTATTGCACTGGTGTTTAATTGGCATTTCCTTTTGAACGATTTGTGGCACATTATGATTAATCTATTCACTACTTTCAACGGACCCAACACTGTCATCATATCAACAATTTTAAGTCTACAAGGTCTAAAACATGTATCATTTTAAATTTGTATCTTTTTTTTATATGTATATATATGTGAACATTTGTAAACACATTTTTTTCAGCCATTGATGTGTATTGTTTTTGGAATAAATAAACCATGAATATAAATTGTTCTAAAATCTGGTTGAACCTAGATCATGGTCTAACTAAAATTAAGGGAAGCCAGTGTATGGCCTCAATAATAACAGCTGGGTGGTTAATTGTTACAATCTTAGTTATAAGATTACTTTTAATGAAATGCCTACATATATATGAGATCTTGTTAATAAAGCAGAAAGTAGGCTATTGCATGATAGAGCTCTTGTATTGTTAGACCTTTTTCATCTTTGAAATTAATTCATCATATTCATAATCAAAAGATGTTTGATGAAATATTATGCAGTCAAAATTACACAGGTTGCATCTGCAAGACTGAAAAAATATGACTACCAGTATCGGATTCAACTCTCACAACTGAAATAAATGATAAATATATCAACAAAATCCTCAACAGGTTTGGTTATCATCAAATCAGAGTGTATGGCAAAATATAGGATTTTTTTTCATTTGTTTACAAGTATAAGAGGTTCACTGAATGTATTTGCAGTATATATTTCTGTAATGTTACACCTATCTCATATCTGCATTAAGCAGCACTAAAATAATTCAATTGCAAAGACCAGTATCATATGACAAGATATGAGCTACAATGATAACGCTTTCATAGTGAAGGCGAAGTGGAGTTACTCCGGAGTAGCTCCGGGTTGAGTTGATCCGCTTGTACTGCGGACCGACTTTAAACCCCCTTTCATATTGGCAAGCACCGCAGCGGTGTATCCGCAGTCGTTGCCATGGTTTCCAAGCGAGTTCGCGCCATACGTGTGGCCGATCACAGCGATAAGCGCATACCGCATTTCCGGTGCGGAGTAACTCCGTTTGTAACCCTCTTCTCGAAGTGGGTTGAGTACTCCGCTTTGAATCCGGATCGAACTAATCTCAGAATTTTCATATTGCCCTCCAAAGTGGAGTAACTCCTCCTGGACTCCGAACTAGCTCCACTTCGGCTCTCACTATGAAAGGGGTATAAGATTAGCAGAGAATGGTGAGCTTACAGTAGAGGAGGGCTGGAAACCAGAGGAACTTCTTGTTTGCTTGGATGAGAGTGTTGATGGTTGCTAGACCTTCTTCGGTCTCTAAGAGTAGATGGGAGCTAAACTTCTTTAGACCAAACTGTTCCCGATTAGAGAACCAAGGCTGGATGCCATCATTTACAGTCCTAAGCTGAGGTAAACTAGGCTAAGGAAATTTGGTGTGTAAGTACAACAGAGAAATGAGATAGTTTTCTTCACCATCAAAGACTTAGTTACTTGCATATAGTAAACACAAGAAACATAAAATGTGATAAAAATTTTGATGTTTTTGGCTTCCCATAATTTTCGCAGACTTAGACCATGGTCTAAGTTAAACTCAACTTAAGAATACAGGCCCTAGAGAATAGCTAAATATAATAAAATACACATTTCCCATAGATCATACCCTACATATATCCAGGTTTGGTCTACAAAAGCTTAGGATAATACCTCTATGCATGAAAATTATTGTTTGTACATCATCCACACAAATTTTCCGAATAAAACACCATATCAGTGATGCGCATGTTTAGATGAAATCATTTTGGTTAATCATACCTACAACTGTCATTCATTCTTTCTTCATGCCTGTGCTGTTAACCAAAATCTCAGTTAAGAAATGATCAGTTTTCCCTATTGACAATGACTGATGACCAAATCTCAACTCTTCTTCTCTATACACTTGAATATTAGTAGAGACAATTGTAAGGATACAAAATGAGTTCCAATCTCATGATCAGCTAGGCACATGATTCCCGTCTCCCTCAGAAAGAGATTTTCAGTTGAGTCTTTGAGCCAGAGAGAATACTTCCTTGCCTCAGGTCTGTTGGCTTTGGCATTAGGACCATACCAAGCCATCTTTGCACTAGATATTCAAGATTGAAAAATAAAAAGATGAAAAACATCAATCTTCTTGAATGAACGGTCAATATTTTGAGGTTATTTTGATTCTACAGAGGAGACAGATTTAAATATACTAGCATGAAGAGCATATTCAGTTTAAATACATGCAGGATGATTGTCTTTGTGTGTTGATACAAGATCATCAGAATAACCGGAGAATAATCATCGATCCAAGAAAAAGAATACTCAGTATATTTAAATAAACCAGAAAAATACAATACATAAACTGCTATTTTAGAAAAACTTTATCACTTGTATAAGAGCGTGTCTGCTAACAAAAGGCCTTAAAGCTTTCCCTGAGATATTCACAAATTATGACTTTATTAAAAATTATTTTACAATATGAATTATACTATTACTTTCAAAGTGAACTGAAAAATGTTGATCAATTCTGAAAAACCTCATTATCATCATAATCATTATTATCTGCAATTTTAAACTTCATGTTATACAAATGCAACACACTTCTGGCTTGCCATACAACTCGTCATTTTTAAGATTTGTAAAAAACCCATACATCTGCTTGTATATCCCACCTGCAGGCTAGGTCTTTACTCCATCCTATGCTGATCTGGTTGTCAAAGCCATTCTGCTTCAGGTATCGACTGAGTTTCTTGCTTGCCTTCTCAGCAGTGATCCTCTCCCCATACATCTGCTCTACAAACAGACTTCCCGGACCGTACTTCTGACGAACCTTCTCAAGGATCCATGTAGCTTCTTCCATCAGGGTGAACTCAATCTCTGCTTTTTTGCTGTGTGACATCTCCTCAATCTGGATAGAAAAAATTATGTCATATATATAGTCACTACATATCCCACTGAAACGAAATATCTTTTATCTAAGGATTTTATCAGCTGATTTTCTCTTTTTCAGAATGCTAAGAATCAAATGATGAATAATACTCTGTGATCATAATGACTGATTTCATAGAAGAATGTCTAAATTACTTTGAAAAAATATTTTGAGCTTCCTTATCCTTATCTGTATGGAATGGACCCTAAAAATCTACCTAATATATGGGGAAATAGAGCAAATTGACATAAAGGTCTTGCCAAATAAAAGGAACTTGGACTATCGAACGTCAATCGAATTAGAAGAACAAACAAGTATTAAAATTGCAATTTTAGTAGGCCTAATGTGAGGAGAGAATTTACATCACTTATGAAATTCTATCCTAACAGTCCAGGAAAACATCCTTCTCAGAACTCAGCCTCTGAAGGGAAATACAGACCCCTGGGTATCAGATTAGAGACCAGGGGCCCGTAACACAAACCTTAGCGATGAATAGCAAATATAAAAGAACACTTCTGATTGGTTTCTCGTTAGTATATTGAAGTGAATGCGCGTGTAACATTGATCTTGACTAGTCAGACCATTTAACGATTGATCGCTTATCTTTGCGTTACGGAGCACTGAAATGGAAAAAGGTGGTGGTATTAATTTAAACCTAAAGTTTTAGTTTCCATGTAGGCCTACTATTGGTTACTCTGCTGAACCATGTTGGCTCAATCTAGATAAGAGGACTCCATTATATTTTTTTATAGATATGACATCGACAATGACAATGTAAATATCCTATTTATTGAAATATCATAACAAAATCCTCTTGGCTAGGCTTCACCCACCTCTGTGATCAGAACAGAACAGATATCTTTTTAGCTAATAGGTGCTTAGTACCTTTTCTGGTGCAACCTTGAACTGGAACTGAGGAATCTGTCCATGCTTCAAGAACTGCATCTTCTGCTCCTCCAGGTTGACAGGATCGATCTTCGACCGGTAGCGGTTGGGGGTCTCATCATACTTCTTGATGATCACCTTTTTGGCTGGACCTCTTACACCCTGGTGGAGGTGCTGATACCGACTGCTACCACTCCCACTGGTACTGCTGGTAGCTGAGTCCAGCCGGGTCTTGGATCGCTTCTTCCTCATCCTGATAACTTGGGGTGGGTGGGCCGAAGCCCTTGCTCTTTTTTTCAATCTAGTAAATACTTGTTATCCTCATCTCCTTCATACCACCTGAGACTGTATTGATTTATAAGTCTGGATATAAAAAAGATGGTAAAAAGTTGCATTTATAGCTAGGTTTATATGAAACGTACCTCTCTACACATCTTCAAACAAGAGGTACAAAAGACCCAGCTCCGTTAATAACCGTGGTTGTTTTCACTTGCACGCTGTAAGCAATATTTTATTGAATGATGTACATACACTTGCACACTGCACTTTACCAGTACGATAATACACCAGACAGTGGCCTGTACCATTTCCAGTAGAATATTGAAAATGGACACACTAAAATCTAAATACAAAGGGCATATCATCATCATCAGTATACAGAAGAAGGCAAGCATGTAACTGTTAGAATTCTTGTTATTAATTCCTTTTAGATCTTGTTTCAACTTGACTAATTTACTTATTATTTAATTTCATGCATGCAAGTTGCATAATAGAGATCGAGGGTGGCCCTGTGGCTAACTTGGATCACAATGATAAGTTTTCCTACTGTTGTTTCCAAGTCTATTACAAGTAAAACATTAAAAGAGAACAATAAAATTGTGGTCAGACAGGTCAGTCAATAACAGACAATAAAAACACAACCCACAACGACAAGGGCGAGAGAACCTGCAATGCAAATAAATCAATATTCATTTGTGCCTATGCCTAAACTTCAAATTGTAACATAAACATCTAAACATGTTTGTATATTCTCAATTCCTTATCATATGAATACAATAAACTAGATCAATGTATCCAATAAGCTATAATAAATGAAACCTGAAATGAAAACATAGTGTCGTCGAGCGAGCGAGATTTGATTTTGAATATTTTGATAGCTAGATGAGTGATATATTTTTAACACATACATACCGGTACCGGTATTATTATTTGTCATGAATGTGGAGTTGGAAAAGACAACTAACTGAATATTAGTTTACAAGATCAATTATGAAATTAAAAGCAAAAGAGCATGAGTATTTATACAAATACATGTAGATGCATAAATAGCACTGTAACAGAGCTACCAAGTCTCACGCATTGTGCGTGAGACTCACGCATTCAGGGTCCGTCTCACGATCTCACGCATGGCACCCATTTTTCTCACGCATATCGGTACCCAACAGAAAAAAAGAGAAAAAGTAGCATTATTCGCCAGATTATACGACTGGCTGACCGCCTTCGCGTCTAGCCCGGCACACGAGACGAATCAAAAGTGCAGTCAGCGCACAGCATACGTGATACGATGAATAGCGTGCGTGCATCGCATGGTTTTGAAGCCCATATCTCATGCGCGCGCGCGTTGCGCGCGCACCTTTTCGCAACGTACGAGTGTAAGTACTGGCCGAGAGACGTCGAGTCATGAAAATCTCACGCATTACATTTTTTTGAACTTGGCATCTCTGATGTAATTAAACAAAAAAACACTAAAACATTTCACCTACCTGCCATATATTCAACACCGGTACTTACCACCCGAATATCTGTCTTGATCTCCCCCGAGCTAGCGGGCTAGCTAGCAAGAGCAAGCATACATGGTCATCGCACAGCAGAGAGCACCCGGTGCCGGCGCGACATACAGCGCTTGAGGTACAAAAGCAAAGGTAGTCGTGCGAATTATGATTATGACGTCATTCAGACGCGGTGGCTAGGGCAACGTACTAGAGCGATGATTGGACAAATGGCGTCAGATGCACCAGTTGCGTTGAAAATACCTGTACGAGCGAGATAAAAGGGATGGGGGGGGGGGGGCACTGAACTAGAAATACAGTTCAGGGGGGGATGTGTGGGGATGGGCGAGATGGTGGATGTCAAGTTAGGGGTTGTTTCTGTATTGATTTTCATCACTTTCCCGATAAAATCTTTTTCCAAACGATCTTATCCCGGGGGGGGGGGGGGGGGGGGGCACTCAGTATATAATGCATAGTGGGTATGTGCCGCGGAGGGGACCCCCATTTTCACACTCAAATTTCCGTTCCAAGGCATAGCATTTTTGCCTTGTTGAGAAAAAGAACAAAGAAAGCCGCTCCAAGGCATAGCATTTTCTTCTTATCGAGAAAAAAGAAGATGGAAATCCGCTCCAAAGCTTCGCATATTTTTCGTTACGCCGCTCCGATCGCATTGAATGAGTCGAATTTTGGGGAAAAGCGGCCGCAGAGCTCCCCCGGCGGAGGCCGCGCTAGCTGCATCATGCACGCATGACCGTTCCATAGGGATGCATACGCACTCACACGCTGGCGAACCGTTCCAAGGACCCCCGTTTTCACAAACATTTGTCGTTCCGAAGCCCGTTCCGAGGACCCTCCTTTTTACAATAAGCCCGCTCCAAGGCCCCCATTTTTGTCTCGCCCGCGGCACACCCCCTTCACATTTTTGGTCGAGTGCCCCCCCCCCCGGCTTATCCCCATGTGGCGCAATGAGCCTGGGATTATTCAAAAGGGCTGAGCATATGAAGAAAAGAGTCACCATTATTTTCTTTTCCTTTTCTATCCCCCCCCATTTTTTCCTTGTGATTTTTTTTGGAGGGGGCCGGGGACGGGGGTCCAAGCCTCCCCCAACAAAATAATGGAGGAAACATTAGAATACCTAGTAGAAAAAAAAAACAGTCCGAGTATCTTAATCTTGCCTATAGTTTCGTTATATTTTACGAATATAGCAATACTTGAACGATGATAATTTGTAATCTTTAAACTATTTTAAGAACTAACACTTCAATCAATTGGGAATGGTTATGAAATAAAAAAAAACAACAACAGCAAAAAACTTCAGCTCATAGAAAAAAGTAATAAAGCTTTCATACACTCAATTTCCTTGGTCAATATATATTCATCTTATTTAGATTTCAGTTATTTTAGTCATTCTATTCAGTTATTGGACATTGATAAAATGGGGTAAGCCCGCTAGTCATAACGTGTAAACGTGTACAATCCTATACCCAAAAGTTCGCTAGTCATAATAGGGAAATAAGGGGTCACTATAATAAGGTCATAAGGACCATGAGTCTTAAGGTCCGATATTCATAATACAAGATGAGGTTCGTTATAATAGACCATAATGGTCATTGATCATAAGGATCGCTAGTCTTAATCGACAAGGAGGATCGGCCGTATTCATAATAGATGAGGGTCGCTAGTCATAAAAAGGAAAAGGGGCACATTAATCATAAGGGTTGCCAGTATAATACTGGGGGAAGAGGTTCGCTTGTCATAATAGTAGAAGAGGGTCGCCAGTCATAATAGGGGAAGAGGTTCGCGCTAGTCATTCAGTTATCATGACTAGAGAACCTTATGATTAACGAACCCCTTTCCTCCTTATGACTCGGCGACATACTTGCTTGATTATGACTAGCGACCCTCTTCTTTGATTATGAATGGCGACCCTCATTGATTATGACTTGCGACCTCTATGAACAAAGCCCCTTAAGACTAGCGGTCTTTATGACTGTCTGGTATTATGACCAGTAGTCCTCATGACTAGCGGGTAGACCCCAATAAAATGGGAGGGAGAGGCTCATTTTCTTTAAATTCAAGATTATTTATGGAACAAGCCTTCCAGTTTACATTAGTTTGTTCTTATTTTGTTTCTGCTCTTAATCAATCTCACAGCAGGCGCGTAGCCAGGGGGGGGGGGCGGTGGGGGCGGTCGCCCCCCCCAAAAAAAATCGTCCCCAAAAAGAAAAAAAAAGAAGGGGAAAAAAGAGAGAAGAAAATGAAAAGGGAAGGGAGGAAAGGGAAGAAAGGTAGCTTTGTGTTTTTTTTTTCTTCTTTTCATTCTTTATTTTTTTATCAAAAGTGAAACTCCTTCAATCTTGTTCTAAATTTATATATGAATTTTGCTTCCGCGCTGCGCGCGGTTAAATGACAATATTGAAGATCTCCATTGTTTCCCCCACCCTTTCTCTAAACCCTGTTTTTCCATCTCAGCTATATGTGTTTCTTGACAGTTAAAGTTCAAATGTATGCATTGCGGCATGGAATTAGAGTAAGGTTAGGCCGAAGTATATGAAGTAATCTTTTTTTTTAATTGATCGCGCAACTTCTGGGCGGGTAGTCTTTTTATCAATTTCTGCCGTCACCTCCATAAAGTCAACTTCTCCGCTTTTCAGCTCATTACTAAACAACCATAATTTTGGGGCAAACGGGTTCCTAATTTAAAAAGAGGAAGGTATAAAATTTTTGTCGTATTAAATAATAAAATCTTTTTTATCAATTCTATTAAACTTCATGTCATTTCCCTGCACGTTCATCTCCTGTCCTGTTTTGCGCCCTCAGTTTGAATGACACGTAAGTTTCTTTATAATTCAAAATGAAGCGCTTCAGGATAAGTCAAAGAAATAAGGCATCCTTTTTTAAAATCTAATTTCAATAAATCACAGAAATTTCAACTTTTTGCGCACCATTTTTCTTGTAATGAAGTTCAATAATCCTAGAAAATCAATTGAATTAGAGCCGATGGAGGTATTGGAGATATCTGTATTTGATGAAACGTCCGCCCTTTGAAATTTCAGAATTATATTGCTCTGCGCGGGGAGGAATATCTTCCGCCCGGCATATACACTTCTTCTCCTCTGTTTTGCGAGTTAAAGATATGCACTGTCGCTAAATTGTTTGTAATAAAATCTGATCTTTCCCAGGGAAGTATTCAATATGTCTTTGAGAACACCCTTTTCTCGGGATCCTTTTCATGGCAAAAAATTGACAAAACGCTCTAGCTTCCACGCTTCGCGCGGGGTTATTATTATTTTAATTTCCTCCATTGTATTCCTTTTTTGTGCGTTCACAATCAATTTTAAAACAAGGTTCAAAATCACAATCTAGTCAACTGAATTGGAGCTGATATACTAGAGACAAGAGAGACGGATCCTTTTCATTTTAATGTATGAAACCTCGAAAGCTTCGCAAGGGAGGGGGAAACTCCCCCTCCCTGCACCCACCCCCTAGGGAACGCGCTTCGCGCGCTCTGTAAGTGTTGGCACGCTTCGCGTGCATTTACCGCCCCCTCCAAAATGAAATCCTGGGGCGGTATTCTGAACATTGTCTTTTCTCCATATTTTATCTTATCTCAGAGATATGACGCGGCTGTCTCACAGGGGCAGATATGGGGAGGGGCACCCCCTCCCCCCCTCTGGAAAAGTGAAAGTTTTGACGAAAATTGTTTTAGAAAATTGGTCCACTCCCCATTGACATCACTCTCTCTTTATCACAACTCTCAATTGCTTGGGCTTGTTCTTTTTCTCTCCCCGGGTCCCGTAACAAAGATTAGCTAATATGAAAGAACATTTCTGATTGGTTCGTAGTCAGTCTACTAAGCAAAATGAGCATGCAACAATGATCTTGATAGGTCATTTAAGTTAGTGATTAATCACTACCTTTGTGTTATGGAGCCTTGGTTTCTTTCTTTAGATAAATCTTTTTCCTTTTTTTCTTTCTATCTTTCCTTCTTTCTTATCTGTCTCCCTCTCATTCTTTTCTTTCTTTCTTATCTGTCTCCCTCTCTCTCTCTTTCTTTCTTTTTCTCCATCTCTCATGTACCTTCCAATTTCACATTCCTGGGAGAAAAATTGGAAAGTTGAAAAAACTATAAAACACAATAAATATTCGACAGTTTATAATGGACAAGTTCATGTCCTAACTGACAATGTAATTTTGTTATCATTGAGAAGCAGAACAGGAATGAGAATATGATTTTGTTATTTATGAAATGCACAATGATTTTATATGAATTAGTCATTGTAAATTGTGAACTGTATCATTCACTGTAAATTGTGAAATGTATCATCACACTTGTAATCTATGCAAGGTATAATCATTCAAAGTTACTGCATTCGTGCCATGTGATTGGCAAAGAGCAATGAATGTCTCTGAATACTTGCATATTTACCAATAAGAAGATTTATGAAACGAGGCTTCTAATTCAATGCAAAAAAAAAAAACCAAGAAGAAATTCAGAGAGTCAAGGATATATATTTTTGTTATAAAAAAAAAAGAAATTAGAGATTGGTTAGAAAAGAAGAAAAACCAAAATTATGCCATGAATTTTCATTTGAGCCTTGTCCAAATATTATGTTTCAATGCAAAGATTTACAAATTCAAATTGATCATGCAAACTGAAAATGTTGATATAAGAGGGAACATTCTTGATGTGGTAAATTATCACATGATCTAATGTCTAAATACCATGTAGTAAAACTTCAAGCGATCTAACATCATGGCAGCATATTCAACATATATTTACTGTTTGTCATGAACAGAATTTACATATAAATCTTCATTTGTTCTTGGAACATAATACATTGTACAACTAGTACCAGTAAATATTTTTCAATATCCACATCCTAACTGGTCTAAGCTTGGATTTAAGTCAAACAATTCATAATAAAGTTTAACATGAGTGTCCATAACTTTTGCCAATACACCACCTTCTCCAAAACATTTTAAACACGTACCCAGCAATATCAAATCCTTGCTATTGCCTACTAAATCACTTAATGACTTTTGCCACAACAAAACTAAAGGCACCTGTTATTAATAACAACCCTTTTTGACAGGGAATGGTAAGTTCTGTCGCAAGAATGGTGTTTCATTATTGCTATTATGACGACAATAAGGAATCAACCCTCTAGTAGCTTGGTATTACAATGATGATGACATTAAAGAATTGACCCTCCTTGTAACTGAATACTACATTCCATCACAGGAATAGTGTCTAAGATGACAATAAAAATCACACACATTGCAAATACTGTTAGAAAATTGTGATGCCGATAAGAGTCCCCTCTCTACTTAATCACGAGCCTCAGTCACAAACACTGAACAGACCACTTCATGGCCATTCATGGTAATGAATTTCTATTGTCTCTCTGTTGTCAGCTTTACGAGTGTGACTGGGTTCAAATGCCTCATCAAGCCGCATGGTCTTCCTCTGAAAACGTTCTCTTCACTGCACACAATGCATAGTTCACACTTGTGTCTTCCATCCATGACCAATGCTTAGTAATAGGGTTGTACATCATACCATGGGTGAGTCTCACTGAGCAATTACCTGAAAGAGAAGAGTGAGAAGGGGGACAAAGTAGGAGCAAATGTTTAAAGATACAAATGAAATACAATTCAAATCACAAATTAAAGTCAAGTTGATGGAGCATGTATTGTCATGTACAAGTTTTGGTTATAACTGTTTAAATCTTAATGATTGCAAGAGATATCTGATTTGAATAATACTAAGAAATTACTTTTATTTCACCAGATCAGGCATGATATTCCCCTCTGAAAAAGATCTTAAAAATAGCCACGGGTCGCCAAGCCAATGTCACATGCTCTTGCATAGTAAAGAAATCGAAAGTGATCTTTCAAGGTGAGTCTGCAGGACAGTTTTATCATTTGACTTTATAAAGCAGTAAAAAAAAAACTTGAATGAGAATATTCTTGGGCAAAGGATTTCAGGTTAAAAAAGTATGAAAAAAAAATTATTAAAAAAAATCAGAATTCTGATTTTAGCCAGGAGAATATAATGCCTGCCAGATGCATTAATGATAAGATGAGCAATACATACATTATCATCCGAGGAAAATTAACATTCCTATTTAAGAAGTTGGTTCTTCATGTTTTAATATAAAGGTACTATCTTTCAATTAAGATATTCAGTTTATTCTGTTTAATTCCTCTTAATCATGCATACTGGCAGGTCTTACACAGTCAACGCATAACAAAATTTTTCTCTGGCAACTACTAGTAATTAAGAAAAAAAAATGTTAGCAATAAAACAATTATTGAGATTTGCTCAGATAAACAAGGTGGACCTGAAGTACACCATGCATCTTAGCAATATCCATTGTTAATTTTGTAATATAATACTCACTTTCCTCCAGAACTCTTTGAATGTAAGCTGGACTGACAAACTTATTCCAATCATGAGTTCCATCGGGGACGAGACCTAAGACTTTCTCAGCCATGACGATACCTAAAGCATAGGACAGCCACGTCTGGTTCACGGAGGTGAAAAATATACAACCTCCAGGCTGAAGAGATTACAAAAAATATTTCCATGATTATTGGTAACATATCAAATATAATGGAAAACCTATGATGGCATGAATCAATGATTTCTAAATTTCTTAATGTATGTTTATGTTAAGATATTTATCATTATTATTCAAGAGTGTCATTTCTAAAAATGTTCTATAGTTCCTGCATTCTATAATGAAAAAAAAAAACATCGGCAATTCTGGTCATTCATATTTCTTCAAATAATATGAAATAAGCATCCATAATGGTATTGTTGACGTTCAGTTTTTTTAATGGCTCTGGTTTTTTTTTTAATATTAAGTCTGTGCAGAAAAATAAAACCCATAATTTTTTTCACTATTATTAGCATTAGTTGTTTGTTAAATATGTTTGATGCCGGGGCAGGCAGACAGTGAAGGCAAATCAGCTTCATGTAATTATTGAAATGAAAGCACTACTACGAAATTTAAACAAATTTTCACATCAACTAGGATACAAGGTGAAGTAATGACAATAATTAAATATGTTTTAATACAAATGTTTATAATGTGAGCGAAACAAGTTTCCATGTAGACAATAAAAAGAAATTGAATTGAACTGAATAAATAAAATGTTAAGTAGTTAAAGGGGAAAACAAATAAAAGGGATGTTTCCAGATGAACTTACCTTGACAAGTTCTGCACAAGTTTTGATGAAGCCTTCTTTATGACTGACATGTTCCAGTACCTCAGAGCACACCACAGCATCAAATGTCTCATTCTCAGTACGCACTAAATCTTCTGCGGTACCACATATGTATTTCACATTGCCTCTAATGGTTGGATCATGGCTCAAATGGTGCTGAGCTACCTCAATGTTCTCTGGCGTGGCATCGACACCAATGACGGTTGCTCCAAGTCTTGCCAAAGGCTGCACAGTAAGTGGAAAAGAAGTAGGCAGGATTTAAGATTTAGATATATTTCTCATAATTTATTTGCACTTATAGTATCAAGAATAACAATCTCATTTCAAAGTTGCATTTGGTTAGATTCTATGTGCACTAATATTAACAATATACAAACTTATTTATTGAAAATAATGTCATTTATTGGGGTTGAATTTGAGGATTGTTGTTAAGACTTATGCAACAGCCAAAATTCAAAGGTATCAAAACATTGAAATATAAAATCGAACTGACAATTTCTGTTTCAAAACTGAGCTGCACAGCTTTACACCCTATGTGAAATGTAACTCTAGCTTCACTATCTCTCAAATCTTTAAACACATGCACAATAACATAAATAAGTTACAAGGATTTATAAATCCATAACAGTTTGGATTTTGAATACCAAACATCTCAATTTTTCCAGTATTCTACAAAGTGCTTCAAGTAAGTTATTACTATATCTCACCTCGGCGAGAATACCCCCTCCACATCCCACATCAACAATGGTTGCACCATGCAGCGGTCTTGTACTGCTTCGGTTAGCACCAGATTTCACATTCAACAATGTGTCTCGTATCAAGGGGACTCTCAGATCATTCATGCTGTGAAGAGCCTGAAAGAGAGAGAGAGTGGGGAAATAAATAAAAGAGATGAAGGTAGAGTAAAGGAGGTAGACAAAGACAGAGGAAGGGGGGTTAGAGAGGAAAATAGTAAAGTGAGAGAAGAAATATAGAGAAAGAGACAAGACAAGGAGAGAGAAAGAGAGAGAAATAACATACATAAACAGAGAGAATAAAATATACCAGTAGGCTACACATCTCTTTAATGTTGATGCTTTTCCAGGATATTTCACAAAGTAATCAAGGAATGAATTTTAACGTCCGAGAGCACATAATAATAATCAAACAGTGTAGATGATCTAACTGCTCAAATTATCATGACTGTGATTTCAGTCTTATATTTATGATTACAGGCCTAAATAAAATAGTTGTCATTTTGACAATATGGTCCACAGACTTTGTGTAACTACTAACTTTGTTGAATGGATGTGTACACAGACAATCAAGAACGCATTGCCGTCCCACAGATCGAGAATTACCTGAAAGTCTCCACTTTCTTTCCAGAACTGTTGTGACAGAACCCTAAATTTCTCCAGCTCTTCTTGGTCCATGGTAGTACTGGCATTGCCTTGTTCAGCTTCAAACTGATGCTGGTGAATAGATAATGTCCTGAAACTAAAATGATGATGTATACATAGTTGGCTATATGTGTGGCGTCGCGCGAAAACCAGACTATTGGTGAGAGACAATAGATGCGCTAGGACGTCATTTAAATACGCGTGTCATCAAACTTTTGTCTGGCGCGCGTCGCGAGGAAAAACAAAACAAACAACCCGCGGGAAATAAAAAAAAATGTCAGGCGCATTTTTATTTTTCAGAACAGTGGATATTTGCTCGATATATCTGGTGTCGGGTTCGAAAAATGTTGATTGGATTTAATTCCCCTGGCTCAAACTCATGAAGGTAAGTTAAATTATGTTGCAGATTTAGTTGTTTTGTTAAATTCATTGATGATTGTGATGCGAGGAACATGGCAACTTAACACTTGAATGTGAATTTTGTGTTGCGTATTTATTTGAATCGATCGAGAGAGAGCTTTTTAGGAACTTCAAATTACATGAGACTGCTAAACGCGATTCGCGGTATTTGTCCGGGCCTTTGTCTTTGACGGCCTTTTTAAGATCTATTATGTCTGCCTAGGCTATCAACTAGATCTAGATCTGCACCTAGATAGTCCGTCGTTATATACTTGTATGTAACGACGGACTATCTAAGTCGGACGGGCTATGTTACATATTTGTATGTAACATAGCCATTGAAGTTAAATCTATCACATGCAATAAGTTTGTAAAAATATGTATTAAAAAAAAATCGAAATTGGACAAGGAGTAAAAAAGCCATGATAATTTAAAGATATGGATTATTTCGGTGAAACAGTTCTATGCATGATTTTTTATGAATTTACTTGACAAACTTATGCAAAGATGTTTCAACTTGAATGTTATTTTGTATTTCATTACATGAAATTATGTTTGTTCTATTTTCCGCCTCCAAGACTAGATATTAATTAATGCAAAAAGGGTGATTTATCATTCACACACGTATGACAAAATAAAATAAGTATGATTTTATGTTTTGACATAAGAAAAATTAAAGTGGGGATGTGACATCATCAGCCCATCTAACGAATAATTATTAAGACGTGCATATATTGCATGAAAAACCCTTTTAGATCTAGTTATCAGATTTTGATGAAATTTGCAGCATTTGCTTGTTGTATCTTAGTACGTTTGATGAGATCATTTTAAGCTCGAAGTACCCTTTTAAATCGGTTAATTATGGATATTTTTCAAATCCCCTTCCCAAACAAATTCTTATTTGTCGGACTTCTGATTTTAATTTTTTTCAGAGGGGGTGGGGTTCATTTGTAAGAGGTTCACCAAAACTGTGCAAATGATATCGAAATTATAACTAGAAAACAGATTGTCACAATTTATAAGAAATTTATTAAAAAATAACAATATATATTTTTTGGGGGGAGGGGTATTTCTTATTTTTCTACCATCTAGTCGAGCTACATTACATGAGGTTCGCCAACTTTCTAAACAAAATCGTTCAATGGAAAAAAATATTTTTGAAAATAAAAAAAATTATATTTTTTAAAAAGTTTTTTTCTTAAGTAGATTTTTTTTTAAAATAAACTTTAACTCTGAAAATTTGTTAACTAATTTGCCTTGTTTTATTTCGTTATGTGAAGCATGTTAAAGGCACATCATGGATCTACAGAGCAACTGTATTAGTGCAATGAGGACAAGGCATCTCAGAACCACAATGCAGCTGACAGCCGCCCTTCAAGAAGTACTTTAAGACTCTGATATGGGATTCACCAATACCACAGCTTCAGGTAGCTTTCCATGCTTTATCCATATTCTATATGGAAATAATGTGCCAGTTTTGACTTTATCATGTCAGTTGTAACCGATTTCTCCACGAATTCACTTAATTGCCGTCTTATAAGATATTGTTTTAAAACTAATTTTACCAATATTTGTACATGAAATCTCGAATCATTGAAAATATGAAAAAATGTATAACCATAAAAATGAAAAAAATATAGAATTTGGATAAAGGCTCGTGCAGAGAAAGCTGTTTGCAAGTGATATATCAAAATCAAAAATTTAAATATGAAGACCTCATGAATTCGGAGAGAGTTCTTTTACCAAACAATAGTTTAATTTTATTATTTTTGGTAGAAAAATATGACATCAGGGAGTACTTCCACCATTATTAGAAATACAAGTAACATTTACACAAAGTCAAAGAGTGAAATGTTAAATATCATATTGTTGATAAATGTCCATGAATCATGAAGAAATAAGAGTGTAATGTGACTGTTTTTATAACACATTAATATCGGTGAACTTTTCAATTGCATTCATCAAACATGCAGATTTGAGTCATCGGAACGTGGCATTTTTAAGACCGGGACATGAAGAAAGCAAACAATGCAGAGGACGAAAATTATCCCTTTTGGTGACCCTGCTGACATACTCTCTCAGATAATCCCATATATATCAAATGGATTTTCCAAATAGAAGGAATACGATATATGGAAAGATCTTAGATGATGACAAGGCACCTCGGCCCCCGGTAGGGGAGGAAATGGAACAATAAATACATGTTTTTCTTTGAATGAACAAACTCTATGAATTTTTTCGATTAAAAAACATTAAACTTAATTTATAACGTTTGCTGACCCATTAGAAGGATGTCATTGTAGAAAATTGAAATGTGGTAAGTTTGCTACTGTATTAAAGAGTGTGTAATAAAGGCACACACTAACATGACTAAGGAGAGATTGTCGTGTTTAATATCCTTTTTAGTGCAAATTTGGACAGTGGAGAGCGATGCACATCCCTGAGTTTTGCTAATACTGCTGCATAGAAAAGAATAAATGTATGTAGTCTCTTCCATATCAAGAATTAACCTCTATTATATTATATTTTCATTCAAGCATAAGATGTTTACAATGCATTTCATTCACACGTGTACAGAGTGTAGCATAGAAAAGAAGATTATGTATTTGTGATTATTTGTTAGTTATAATACCTGTCGTTTTAATATGTGGAGACAAGTTTTTATGCAAATTTTTTTTTTCTTTTTGAACGAAGTGCCAAAAAATCATAATCCTTCAGTGATCCAGATAATTTGGCACTAATTTTTGAAATATATTTCCATGACTACCCCATCCCTAAAAAGAAACCAACTGTGGCCCATTTCAAGAAATGTTGATATGATCCCTTGCTCGAATGAAAACTACCATGAAAACAGTGAAACTTCTGCTTCCTGATTCGCTCGTTCAATGAAAGTTGATATTACGTCAAGAGTTGCTGTCATATTAAATCTTTATAAAATGTAGCTCGCATCAGCTTTTCACTATTGTTTATTGCCACAAAAAAAAAACTTGGTTTTGCAAAATTGAATTTTGTTTGTGTTTATTTTTCAAAGCTTAAGCATGATTTTTTTTTAGATTTTACTTTGCGAGAAAGTAAAGTATGGACAAACAGCAAGGTAGTGTCTTTTTTTGGGGGGGGTTATGGGCAGGGACGAATCTAGGGTAGAGGTGGGCAGGGGCTTTGGCCCCACTTTTTTTTTTACCTAGAACGCATGTATAAACATAAAAAAAAAATACCATTTGATTGTGATCTTTTTGTTTGCATGGACAGCCCCCTCCCATTTTCGAAATTATTCTGTGGCGTATGTGGGGGTGGGCACCCCCCAAAAAATAATAAGCTACCCCCCAAAAAAAAAGAATTCAGATAAATAATCCAACCCCATCTGCCCCTGGTCATTGGATCTGGTGATCTCCCATGTTAAAACTACGCGCTATGACAAAATAATGGTCTCAATAAGGGGTTTTTTGCATATAATGTGAGTGTGTGGGTTCTAGTGTGGGTGTGGTTGAATATGCATAATAATTTGTTTTATTGTATTCGCCTAGGTGTGTATGTATGAAATTATGTCTGCACTACAAAGATCACCTCGCCTAGGCCAGGTATGTTTGGGCGTTACAAGAGAACCAACATTTCCCTATCATGAAAAGATGAATAATATGCCAGACTACCATGACTGCCCATACAGCCAGGCAGGGGGGGGGGGGGTACACCTGATTCAATTGGCCATATCTCTAATTTAAACATGAATTAGACTCTAATATTTTGTATACACATTGTACATGTGCCCAGGTACCAGAAAACATAAAAAACCCAAAATCCAAAATTTCACCTATAATACCCATTTTCCCAGGATGGCTCACATATCCTTTTGATGACATAACGTTAAGCTACAGAGCTGTCATAGCAATAATAATTAATATCTTAGAATTGAGGACCCAATAAGTTCTGCCCTGCGCATTGTAATGATGAATCAATGACAAAGTCTCAAATCAATAATTCCCTTCAGTCGATAGCATTCAACTTTACTCAGTTGAAATGGGATAGACATGCATGGTGAAAACCCTAGAAACTATTAGACAAAGACAAAGTTAGAACTTCGCCTCATTTTAGTAAATGACTGAGCCCTAATAAGGCATAAAAGCACACAAAAATGAAAAGATACAATCAAAAATGAAATCAAACTCTTTAACACCAACTTATGTAAAAGTATGGAAAAAACATGGAAAAAAAAGTTAGCTTTGCTTTCTTTCGGCCTGGCAAAAAATAATGGCTTGCCTTTTTTATTTCGAGGTGTAATCAGAATCCGTATACATTCGTAATTCCCAAGTTTCGTTATTCCGAAGATTCATATTTCCGAAGGTTCATAATTTTGAAGGTTTGTTAGTCCAAAAACGAAATGAGGTTCTTAATTCCGAAGGTTCGTAAGTCCGAAAACAAAGTAGGGTTCTTAATTCCGAAGGTTCGTTTGTCCGAAAACATAGTGATTAACGAACCTTATTTTGTTTTCGGACTAACGAACCTTCGGAACAACGAACCTCATTTCGTTTTCGGACTAACGAACCTTCGGAACATCGAACCTTATTTTGTTTTCGGATTATCGAACTAGTGCTGCAGCCGAACCGCCGAGCCGAACGGAAGTTCGCCGAACTTGGCACTTCCGAACCGGACCGAACCGAACCGAACTCAAAGGCCTGGTTCGGAAGTTCGGTAAAAAAAAGTATGTTTGTATGCAATGCGTGAATGCGATGACTACATAGATTTAAGTATAAAATATATATTGGTTAGTGATTGTGCACAAAGAGAATTCCACTCAATATATTTTTAAAATCCACTATGATAGCTCCCATCTTGTCTTTGATTGAACTGTTATCAACTTAAGAATATTTTATTAACATAAATATATTTTTTCTTGATAAAATGAGGGGGTATTTTGAAGCTAAACTCGGTATAAAAGTGTGGTGTAATTACGTATTGCCGTAATCGATCGTGATCGTAATCGGACCTAATCATTTTGTATTTAATAAAGAAAAAGAACCAGACATAAATTCATTCCTCGTAAATGACAAAGTATGACAGTTTCGGTCTCGTGTTTGATTAAATTTTTATCATTTTTTTTATATTTCTATAAACATGAATAGGCCTGGGAGTAAACATCGATTGATCGAATGGTTCGATTGGCATGCCGCCAATCACCAATCGATTAGCAAAATTTACACTAATCGAATGTTCGGCAGATCCCGATTATGACGTTGGGATAACTCTAATACCCAAGTAATAAAAATAAAATGACAAGAAAACAATGATGACAGCTGTTTTTACAGGTTTAAAAATTATGTTACCGAGGTAATGTTTCAAAAATTATCAATGATTGTATCACATTCACAGTTACATACCAACATGATAGCGCTCCGAAAATGTTAATCCCACCCGACCTTGCCCTCATACACAAAATAAGTCATTGTGTGCGTGCACAATAATAAGTAAACACATAACCAGCTCACTTGAGCTGATTGGACCTTCGGATAGCCAATGAAACTTTGGGAAACAAAGAAGCGGAAGGCATGTGGTTCCCTTATCAGGAAAGGTCATGACTTCAGAAATAAATTGACCCCTCCCCCATCTGTGTGTGTGTGTGTGCGTGTGAGGGAAAGAGAGAGGGAAGGATAGGGGGTGGGAGCCGGAGAATTTCTTTCATGTTTCAGAACAATGCAACCTTTTTTATATCCCCCTCAACCAATGAAAACTACATTCCAACACGCGCCCGCCTTCACAAGTACTTTCTCGACTAGTCTCCAAAAATAGACCCAGTTATACATGTAGGTTCAAATGATAAAAAAAATCGTTATTTTGAAAGGTATTTCAAATGAAATATTTTTTTTAATACATGTGTAGCATCGTGGGCAGTGCCACAAGTGGAGGCGGGGACATGGTGTGGGCAAGGTTAGAAAATTTTCAAGTGAAATGCTCCACCTGGGCTCAGTCTCAAAGAATATACTTCATGAATGAGTTGTTTACGTCTTTGGACTCGGCGGGGCTGATTCATTTATATGCAGGGGTGTGGCACTTGGAGGGATGAATGCATAATACCAGGGTACCAGTATTAATTTAGGAAAGATTTTCATTGGAACAATAAACTGAAAGATTTAATCTCATTTCATGAAGTTTCTTTTGATATAAAAAAATCATGGAGAAGGGGGGAAAGGGCCTCATTTATGCTAAACATGTGACTTTGATGGAGATTTCTTCATGGGGGGGGGGGGTCTTCATAAAGTAGGACAACTATTGTGACTTAAAAGACGTGATTCCCGACGAACAATCGAATCATTCAATTATTTTTCCAGGAAATAATCGAATGGTAATAATGACAATCGTCCCAGGCTTGAACATGAATATATTTTTTCCTTATAAAATGTGGGGTCATTTTAAGCTTAACTCAGTTAAAAAGTGTAGTTGAATTATGTATTGCTGTAATGGGATGTACATTTAATTGAAAAGACATAAATTCATTCCTTGTGACTGACAAAGTAATGGTAAAGTATATATATTCCACCTTCTGAAATTTCCATATTAATATAAAAGATAAATAAATAAGAGATGAAGGAATGAGGGTGAAAAAAAAACAAAAAAGATAAAAATTCAAACCAAATCAACGCATGTTCCCTGATCGATGTTCCGGAAATGGTTGGTAAGGAAAGTTGAAACAGGAAGTCCAAACAACCTGCTCTCGGTCGCTATTATACAGGTAAAATTCGTATTCCAAACTTGAAACGTTTTTCCATTGTCAATATTTTCTTAAAAGTGGTTTAATCTGGCCAATTACTGAGAATGAAATGATAAATTATCAGTTCCGTCTTAGTTCTGACGATCAACGCCGAGTGATTTCACAACACTAAAATACACAGTACAGTCCCATGTACTCATTTTCGTGTTAGAAATATGTTTGAAGTCGCGTAGCGTTGATCTTTCTGGACCAAGATTGGACTGATATTTTATCTTTTAAGTAATTCATTGACCAGATTTTACCACTTTTCAGAAAATGGGGACTTTCTAAAACACTCATATTCTTTGGAATGTGAATTTTACCGGTATAATAACAGTTGAGTGGAGGTTGTTTGTCTACTATTTCGACATTCCCGATCAACACTTTCCAATTTGAGAAGCTGCGTTGGCAATCACATCGTAATCGATCATGATCAAAGCTACATGAAATAATCGTGAAAAAAATATTCTGATCTTTGTAATTCTGTTTCTGTCCTGATTCTCTCGTTATCAATATTTTTTTCTTTTGATTTTTTTTATTTTCATTTTAAAAATGAAAGTAGAAATGACTTATTTTTTGTTAATTAAAACAAAAGAAAGTTCAACAATTATCTTAACTATTCTTTTTAGAAACAAAATTTATTATTAATACATGACGGATCATGTATGAGATTACTTGTTTGAAGGTCGGCAATTTTTATTTTCATATGTTAAATTTAATTTGGCATTCATTGCCGAACCCCGAACCGAACCAAAGTTCGGAAAAAACTTGCCGAACCCTGCCGAACCGAACCGAACCCGAACATGCCGCCTAACTTGCAGCACTATATCGAACCTTCGGAATAACGCCACAAATGTTCGGATTAATTATCCCTTTTACGTTTTCGGATTAACGAACATCGAGGTATAGGCAATTTACGTGTTTTGGAATTACGAACCTTTGGAATAAAGAACCTTCGGAATTAGGAGCCTTGGGTCGGGAATTACGAAGTGTAATTGTTACCATCACTCAGCTCCATACAACTTACTTAGCTTGATTCAAATCATTTTACTCTAGCTAAATGTTATGGTCATGTGCCTTTCAAGGCTTTTCTTAAATTTGTTACTTTGAATTCAAAAGGTAAGAAAAGAAAATAAGTTGTATTGACATATTATTACCCATGCTGCAGTTGCCGATCGAACGAGAGCGGAAATCTGCACCTTAGCCGCCCGGGACCACCGGCTGCGGTATCTCGCATTCGGTCGTACTGGAGTCTACGGCTGCTGCGGGTTTGAAGGGAAGTGAGATTCCTGGATGCTATGCTTGAAAAGAGTCTCGTATACCCTTTCATGATCATTCTTCTTATAGTCTGCAAAATGATTTTTCGTGAAATAAGAGCCACATCCAATACATAAACCGTAGTTATTTCTTCAAGCTTTAAATAATTTAAGCTCCACTTTCCATTTCAGTCAGATCGAGAGAGATCGATCGGGTGGGAGAGGTTACGCAATATTCAGGTGTATGGAACGCCATGTGCTGCTACATCGGCATTGTGCTGCAGTTTGTTTGATATTAATTTTAGGCATTCATTAGTGGCAGTATTTATCAAACGAACATACATGTAATTATATTTAATATAGATACTTAAATTTATCTAAATGAGGAAAAATCAAAGCGATAACATCTGAATTTCTTTCCATTCTTACACATTTCTCTTCTTCAGTATTACCCCCGGCATTACCATTCTTTTTTTCTTGTTTCCTTCCTCCGTTTCTATAGGGGCCAGGGAGGGAGAAATTGAGACAAGAGACACGAGGACAGGAACCACCCTGATGAAATATCAATGGCAGTTATAAGAGCAAATATCAGATAGTCCTCTCTTTTATTCTCTAAAAATTTCCCCCTTCTACTGACTCTTTCTATCTCTTTGGCTCTATATACATCTACATTGAGTAGTAGAATTAACCAGTTGTCTCACGATGGATCAAACGTAGTGGGAAAGCATTATCCATCGTGAGACAACTGGTTAATTCTACTACTCAATTCTTCGCCACGATGAACCTCTTCCACATCATCTACATCTACATTAACATAAAAATACATTCACATGGTGGCCTACTGGTAAAGATGTGACGCCAGAACAATAAATACGATTTGCAGCATCCATTTATCTTCCATAATACAATACCCCGCCCCACTGAGATCAGTGCCCCGCCCCCTCTAAAAAAAAAACATGATACAAGGACTGTGCAATCAAGTATACTTCAAAGTCAATTTTTAAAGGATTTTTTATTTCTCATTACAAAAGTGTTAAATTACATTTCCTTCAATGTAACATATTTCAATGAGCTAAGTAAAAATGAGATGAGAGGGAAATGACAGTAATAAACAAATGCACATTATGTAGCAACTTGTTTTCTATTGCAGGTTCACCTGACCTGGCTGTGGCCTCAAGAGATAAATATAATAGTATGATTTTTTGTGATGAGTAACTGGAATTCTTAAAAATCCAAGTCAGCCCCCAACAGCCATTTGATTAAGTCGAGAAACATTGAAAAAAGCATAAGACTCAAAATTTCATCAAAATAGGATGAGAGCTAACGAAGTTTATGTACAGTAAAGATTTAATTTCACTGTTTCAATGCAGTCACCTGTACACAGGTTATTATGCAAATGAGAGTTAATGGCATCGCATACCATAATATCTGAATTGCAATTTGTTACACGAAATATCAATAGCTCAGTTTTTGTGGATATGATGATAAAGAACCCCCTGATTAAATCGTGACTGTTTCACATGCTAATGAAGCAGACAAACAGTCAAAAACAATTTTGAGCACCATGGGGGAGGGGGCGAAGATGAAAGGTGTGTTGATACAATCGGATCCAGGGGCGGATCCAGCCTTCGCCAATAGGGGGGGGGGGGGGGCCCGGAATTTTTTTTTCAGCCATATTTTCCCCGATCGGCCACTCGAATATGATATCTGCCGGGATTTTTGGTTTCTTTAAAGGGGTAGTCCTATTAGTCACTTCTTTGCTTTATTCTTAAGAATAAACATAAATATATAATACCATAATCATTATTTATATAATGCGAGCGCGAAGCGCGAGCTATTTTTTTTGGAATCTTATGTACTTTTTTCTAAAAGTTTTGAACATTCTGGGCAATCCTGAAAAAAGATAAGTATGCAAGTGAATAATTATTACGAACGTGAAGCGCGAGCAGAAATGAACTGATGGAAAAGGTACTGTTAAGGACTTGCTTGCAGTTAGCCATGAAGATGTTACATATTTTAAAAAATCAAATAATGCGAGCGCGAAGCGTGAGCTGAAATTTTTTGACATGTGTACCTAAGGAATGGAAATTCTAAGCACTTTTGTAACTTAACATAATAGGTATATAACTAAACGATTGGTGCGAGCGCGAAGCATGAGCAAAAAATTTCGTGATTTAGACCTACTGAACGAGACACTCTATTCAAGTTTTGTAAATCATGAAAAGGATGAGGAAGTGGGGATCTTCCTTACATTAATAATGCGAGCGCAGAGCGCGAGCGGAAAATTTTTATATACGTTTTGAGCTGATCGAAAACGTATTTGTTATGGACTGCTTGAACTTAGCCATGAAGACGTTACATTTTATTTCAACATTCAAATATTGCGAGCGCAAAGCGCGAGCTGAAAATTTTTGACATTTCTACCTGAATAATAGAAATTTTAAGCACTTTTTGTAATCGTGGAAAGGATAAGACAAAAACTGAACATTATTGATGCGAGCGCGAAGCGCGAGCGGAAAAATTCTGGACACTCTATTCATGTTTTGTAAATCATGAAAAGGTTAAGCTATTGGAAATTTTCACACATTAATAATGCGAGCACAAAGCGCGAGCAGACAATTTTTTTATATTGTTATCTGAAACTGGATAATTATTTGAATGGAGAACAAGCTGCGTATCTGAATAAACGTGTGTTTGAGATATCGACCTAGAATTTGGGTACTCTAAATACCTTTTTTACCATGAAAATCAATAAAGCGAGCGCAAAGCGCGAGCTAAAAATATATGATATTCAGATCTGAAAAGGGGTCACTTTAAGCTCTGTATTGCAAGCACTTTGTGGAAAAATTGTGAGGTGAAAAAGGATAACAGTTAAAACAGAGCTGATATTTTCAATTATTGTTACTTTGAGTTTTGACATAGGACCGGGATATTCTATAAGGACATTATGTCATCATAAGAAAATGATGACTATCTTCCTATTTCTCTTCCTAAGCATGAGAGCGCAAAATCTATTAATATTATGAAAACTGGACATTTAAAGCACTTTTGTAATTATGCATAAGATGCATGAGTTTAAAATCTATCAATGCGAGCGCAAATCGCGAGCAGAAATTTATGATTAATTGTCATCAAATGGTGATTTTAAGTAGTTTGTTTTAGAATTAATATTGAGATATACATAACTCATTAATCAAAATGCAAGCGTGCAGCGCTAGCTGATACGTTTTGACAATCTGACCTAAATAGGGATATTTTGAGAACTTCATGGAATACAGGAAAATAATAGGTAACTGACAAATCAAATATTGTGAGCGCGCAGCGCAAGCAGAAATTGGTAATATTCAGACCATAAAACAGAAATTTTTACACTTTTAAAAAATCAATTTGTAAATAAAACAAAATAATGAAAGTTCAATTTCCCAGCTGAAATATGTTTTGTATATTGACTTCAGAATTTGATATTTTAAGGTCCATATTGAGCAAGATATCACCTAAAAGGCAATGCGAGCGCAAAGCGCGAGCGAAAATTTTATATCCCGACATGAAAGATTAATAAAAAAATAATTTCCAAGTCTTCCCCTTATCTTATTTTATTCACTCATGTTCCTTCTTTTCTCCTCTCTTTTCCCTTTTTCTTTTTTCCTTTCTTTTCCCCTTTTTTTCTTTTTTTTTGCTCCGCCAATAGGGGGGGCCCGGGCCCCTCGGCCCCCCCAGGATCCGCCTATGGGATCCCTCACCACTGTGTTGAGCATTTTCCTTTCTGAGCAAAATAGCAAAATTGAATTGCCTGCATTTTCAAAAGAGGTTTAAATTGTATCTAAAAGGTTTGAGTTATAAAATGGTTCAATTGAATCCTCTTTTGAAATTACTGACCAATATGTCACATTCTCTTATTATAAATACTTCTTTTACATCCAATTTTTATCAAATTCTCAGTGGTATACTCACAACTAATTCAGACAAAATATGTGATTACTGCACTTTTGGCATATGCTTCATAATTGACATCTGAAACTTGAACTGGATTGGATCCAGCTAATTGTTAATATCAAACTGTACCCTCTAAAGATGTACTTATCAAATGACTTGATAATTTTTGAACAGTTCACCTCACAGCCATAGAAGAGTTGTGATTACAATGCTTCTGGCATATACATAACATATAGCGTTGTGGCCCAGTGGATTAGTCTTCTGACTTTGAAACAGAGGGTCGTGGGTACGCATCCCAGCCATGGCATAATTTCCTTCAGCAAGACATTTATCCACATTGTGCTACACTCAACCCAGGTGAGGTAAATTGGTACCCGGCAGGATTAATTCCTCGAATGCACAGAGCACTAAAAGGCAGCTCGAGCTAAAGCCAGGGTAATAGTAATATTAAAACAATGTGCCTCAGAATAGAATATTAGGCGCTATATAAATGCATATTATTATTATCATTATATATAGATCCTTTAGTAAAATACCACTTGGTCTGAATCTGTTTCTTTCCATTTGGTGTCATCCCACATGATCTACTGGCCCGTATTCTGAAGTCAGGTTTAATTTAGACCATGGTCTAACTCTGTGCTAAAATTACGGGAAGCCAAGTGTCAAAATTTTTACTAAGTTGTATGTTTTTAATGTTTACTGTGCTCTTTCTTGATTCATCAATGGTGAAGAAAATAATCTATTTACACTTCCTAGACATAATATGAATGATTTGAGAGCCAAATGAGCTGAAATATGATATCTCTACCGTTAGTGATATATGTAACAATTGGCTATCCATACTTAAACCACAACTTTAAACCTGACTTTAGAATACGGGCCACTTTGTCTACAAACCTTTTTGTCAATTATTTTCTGTGTACCATCCTTCCTTATCAACAGTGATGAATTCAACATTGGTTATTTTTATATTTTGCTTGGGTGTTTTTGCTATGCATATGGTGCTGAAAAGAGCGTACCCGTTGCCCTCAATACACATACCAATCGAAAATTTCCTGGATTTTCCTGACCACGAAAACAAATCTGAGTGCAGTGAATGGTAGGTGGACTAAGGGCAAATTCCTTTAACAACATTGTGATTAATTTCACAAATAATTCAAAGTCACTTAGAAATAACTCTACAATCCATGACTTTCCAGTTTAAAGTGTCAATTCCTTGATTAGCCTCATTGTTGCGTGTAAATTTGCCATCAAATGGTAAAATAAATGACAAAAATGCTCAACAGCCAATCAAAAACAAGTAGTCCTTTGTAATAATTATGATATACGATATCAGTATCGATATCTACACACTTCAACTTGAACAATGGAAACTTGACTAGCCTGGTTAAATCACCATGTACATGTATATACGTTGACCAACATCCCTAAATATCATAGTCTTTACTGAGTCATCTGTCATATCTAGTGGCAGCAGTGGGATGAAGAAGGCCGTTACAAGTTGAAGTGAGTAGATATCCATAGTGGTATTATATATCATAACAGCAGTTAAGGGGTTACCACTGACGATGCATGAGGTGACCATAATTAACTTTCAAAAAATGGAGCATATAATACGTGCCAACTTTTCAAAATAAAAAATCTTACTTATACAAAGTCTTATTTTGGGGAAATTACACAGTAAAAGTATACTGCACAAACTGTTCAAAATTTTGCTTTAATTTTGCTATTTTGAATGAAAACAAAATCTTACTAAAATCTCAATGGTCAACATGTATGGCATAGTAAGATTTATATGAAGCATACCCCTAAAACACTTCCTTTCAATTTGAAAAAGAAATCCATTTATGTTGAGTTCTCACTGAAAGCAACATACTTAATAAATAATAAGTCCACAAGATCATTCATACATGTCAGCATGTGCTTGCTGTGCAAGTCTGATATATTCATCCTTCTCTTCCTGATCCATTTCAGAAATCATTTCTGGAGTGACTTCATCCAGAGGCACTTGCCTCCCTTGGACCATCACCATCATATCCTCATCTTCTTCTTCTTCCTCCTCCTCATGTCTACCCATTGACATATCCCCCATCATCGTACCAAAAGCAAGCCTGTCCTCTGATAGTAGTGGGTCGGTTCTACCTTGAGGGAACTCATCATCGGAGGCACTAGCATCGCTTTCATTGTCACTGTTAGGTTCATGATGGAAGCTTGGTCTTTGCCCGACTTTCCTCTCATGAGCAAGCAGGGCCTTCATGATTTCGCCATCATGTGACTTCCCAGCGTTGGTTCGATTTTGATCCACCTTCATGGTTTCAACAGCGCTTCCTGAAGCGGCCTCTATGATAGCGCCATCAACGGTGCTCTCTGTCATCCAGACAGGACGTTCACGGGGTGCTGGTTCATTGTTAGCTGGACCTTTGTTTTCTCCAATGTTGATGGTGACGTCTTGATGGTAAAGTTCAGCAGGGTTACGATTGTTCTCTCTCCAACCATGTTGAGGGCCTCCTATGTTCAAGCCTCGATCACCCACACGACCCCTGTGAATGAATATTCAGAATAAATATTTATCAACATGCATAAATCCGTAAAATCTTTTAAAAACATTTGGAAAATAAGCATCGAAGGTATGCATAATTAATGAAGAGAAAGCTACTGTCTAACAAGTAATTTCCTGCATTTGACAAATTCTGACTTTCGACCAAATACTTAAGCAAAGCAGGGTGCCGAACCAAAATTGACATTACAATTTCAAATATTTCTATACCTCTGGTCAATAAAACTATCATGTTTGATACAACAACCGTTAACCTATCCATTATTTATACAAGCATCTTTTAAACTATTTTTTAAAATCTGATTTAGAGCTATGAAACTTACTTTTGTGCTTCACTAAGAGGAACTGGAGTTGGGTCTAGGATATCTTGTGAAAGCTTGACATGCTCTACATCCTTTAGCAGATCAAAGATGGGCTTCATTTGTTCATTGAATGTCACCATCTGAGTGACAGCATCCCTCTTCGGCACCGCACTCTCATCTTCCAAAACCTCTGACCCGCAGTATGTGCATTTCATCTGCATCGTGAATGGATCGTACAGGTTTCCTGCATCGAACTCATTGTAAGTCCTATCACATTCTTTACCAGTACATTTGAAAAGCGCCTTACAGGTGGAGTCCCTCTCCCTGTTTTCAATTTTCTGTCTCATCCGATCCAACTTGAATCTGACAACGTTCACAAATGTCTTGTAGTTGATGTAGTAGTAATAGTGCCTCATGGCGCGGCCATCGGCCTGCGTCTCGACTCGCATCACCTGCTTCAGGAGCTTATCGTTCTTGATTTTCATGAGCAAAGTTCGAAGCTGTTTCTTGTCGAACTTGAGCAAGTCAGCAAGGTCATCCTCCTTCATGATGGTGTTCCTGATTAAAAGGTCAACAACGAGGGCATGCTCCACCGAGTAGAATCCATGCATGATGTACTTTGCCAGTGACTTCAGCTCATCAGGGACAACTGTAAGCACTCCCTGTTCTGCAACGGGCAGAGACGTCATGTCGAACTCTTTGATGGCTGCCTCTCTTCTTAAATTGTGTTTCTGAACTGAAAGATAAAAGAATCAGAAGATTTTAATAGATGCAGAAACAAATCATTTTGAAATTAATATAAGAAGTATTGAACATACCCATTGAGTACCATTTATTCAAACAGAAAATATACTTATAAGTTATCTCATTTCTCGCTGATCGATGTTGGTGGAATGCTGTACATTCCTCATATTTGCTGATAACTGATAATTATGTCTAAGTTTTATGCAATAAGGACTTGCACACTTTCAATATCATTATGAAAATACAATATAATGACCTTGGATTTTTATGTTATGATGCAATATGGACCCTGAATGACCTTTGACATTGATAAATGACACAAGATGACTGACGATACTAATTACCCACAGTGTCCAATTAAGTTTCAGGAAGTATATTCTTATACTTCCAGAGTTTTAGTTTAGAAATTAACCCTAGGAATGAACCTTGTGTAAGAGTTTAATATTGATACAGAGTAAAAGCTCATTGACCCTAAATGACCTCTTGACCTTGACCATATGACCTGACACTCATGTCAAATGATCAGTGACACTTTAACATCCCTCATGTCCAAGTTTCGTGGAATAGATCTACACTCATCTAACGTTATGATGTTTAAAAACTTTCCATGCTCATGACATCACGGCCTTGCTGAAAAGCAGTCTTTTTGGCTGAATTGCAGGCTTTTATGTTTTATCCGTGAATAAATAAATCAAACTCAAACTACTATAACTTCGTAGGAAAGTCCCAACGGCAGCCGGAAAATTATTTTCAAGATACTTATTTACACGAGACAAATACAAATCTGTTTCCATGACATAGAACTGATGCGCCTGATTATCTAATCTATGCAAATTAGTGAGAGCAATCTGGACAGTGTACCATTAAACAGAACTTCGGATTTTTTATCCAACAGTTAAACAGTGACTCTCAGCCAAACAAGATGTCAGATCTGACAACTTGTTGAACAAAATATTGATAAAAACGCTCCCCTGACAGTGGTTCGGTTGGTGTAGAGGCGGATCCGATGCTCTAGGAACACTATCTCCTGGCGGATTCAGAACCATTCTCTTCGGCTGATATCATTATAACTATCGTTTCTCGATCTGTACAGGACCTAATATTTTTATTTGTATATTTTGAAATAAAATTAAACCGAATCAACCTGGTAGATTTTGTTCCGAGCATCCGTGCATGGACCTGCACGGAGCAATGTACGGCTAAACAATGTCAAGACAATCCTTTCATGCCGGCGTACTTATCCCCGGTTAAACGGCAAATTATAGAAACAGTCCACAGAACAAATTGAATCAAACATTTTCACTTTTTAAAGGCTAAGTAGGATAGATCATTTCGACCGAAATAAATTTGACAAGAAAAAATAAGGTTATATCGCCCCAAAAGTATGGTCATTCATGTTTTATATTGTTCGATTTTTAATGATATATTTCTTTCCATCATAAAAGAACAAAAATAGAAATAGTAGGGGATTTCCGCCCATAATCAAGAGTGAATATTGGTGGGGGGGGGGGGGGGGGTATGGAAAAAAGGCGAAGAGGAGAAAAAAGAAGGGAATGAAAACAAGTGCACCCGGGACAAAGCAACTGCGTTGAATCTTAGAACTCCAAGACAAAAGGTAATAATTCCACCCCAGAAAAATGTTGATTCGAATAGAAAAAACAAACAGGCATAACGCTGGGGATTCACATAAAAAAAGACAGAAAATCATTTTTTGAATAATAGGAGACTTATTTTGAACACAAAATTCAGATCTCTTTTCTCGAGTGAAGAAAATTTCATGTATGATTCGCACAACTCAGTATGATGCAAATGCCGATGATATCCCTCTTTTATTAATTTTTGAATATTTTTAAAACAGATTTTACGAACCAATCTGAATGAACTTATATAAAATGGTAAAACAGTGGTAGAATGTATGTTTTATTCCGAAAAGTTTGGTGTAAAAACATAGCATTATTTTTTTGGGAATCTTTGAGGAAAATCCATTGAAGACTAACAAGTAATTAAAATTTCAAGTTTTTTATTTGTGACGTCATATACGTGCAGATTCAGAATAACACTTATTTGGTATAAGATAAAATCAAGATACAATCATTGATATAATCAATGTAGTGCATGAAATACCAGGATTGCTAACAAGTAAACAAGTAACCCTCAACGTACAAAATAATGAAATACAATAAGAATACAATAAATTAGATACAAAATAATTTCAAATGATTACCACAGACATATAACAAATTCATATGAAAACTTAGGATTAACGAACAATCAGAGTCATTTCACATAATTTCAATATATCAATAAGTGGCAAGTATTGTGCACTTAATTTATTTTTGAATGAAATGTAATTCGAAGTACCCTTTAAATTAGAGTTTAGAGAATTCCATTTTTTTTCACCCCTAAAATCTAATTGATCTATTTTGTAAAAAAAATAATTTGTAAACTCTGGAAGACCAAAGTCAGCCTTTTTTGTATTGTGTGATAATCAGAGTTAAAACGAAAACTATCATAAAAAGTATCTGGTATAAACAGAATAAATAAAGATGTTCCTTGGGAAAGAATATCTGAAAATTTAAGTAATTTCAAAGATTTAAACAATGGAGAGGTGTGTGCCCTGAAGGAGGCGTTGCAGCATAAACAAACGGCCCGTTTTTTAAGTTTGAAAAGGGGTTTTAAAAATTTATCAAATGTTCTGGCCCATACAAGATTACAATGAAATACGGATATACACGTGTATAATATAGAGAATGCATGGCAGAAGATGGAAAAAAAACTTCTAAGTGTACACACATATTACGCCAACATTACATCAAATCTTCTTGAAAATTATTTCAACATGTTTTCCCATGAAAGTTTATTATCAGTAGTTGTACCTAAGAAGTTTGCAAATTGAACTCGGTCGATATATTTACCACCCAATTATAAAGTTATGTCTGCAATAAAAGTATCATTTTTTTTTCTGTCGAAATAAAAAAAATCATAAATTTGGTTTTCGTTTCATTAATTTTCAATTTTTTCCTGAATGGGATATGTTCGTGTCGTCAGCACATAATATATATGTAATTTCTTTGAAGATTCAACAATGTCGTTTTCAAATAACGAAAATAATAACAGGCCCAAGATACCTTGATGCACATTGTCGTACAAAAAGCAGTCAGTTTCATTATATTTCACAACAACTTCTCAACCATTCCAAGGAATACCTCTAATACTCTAATTCCATACAAAAACATTAATAAAATTTGGTGATCCAGACAATCGAATGCTTTGCTAATAAGGTCTACGTAGACCCAAAAGCTATCTCTTTCTTTTCGTAAATTTTCTACAGAAGATCAGAAGCAAAAAGCAAAGTTGACTCTAGAATAACACTTTCGAAATCCAAATTGCTCAGAAAAGAATTGAATAATTGAATGTTTTTTGAGGAAAGGAAATAATCGATTGTACATTAATTTTTCTCAAATCTTGGAAAAGGTCGACGGCATTTAAATTGGACGATAGTTTGATAAATCTTTTTTGTCACTCTTTTTGAATAGAGGTATATCTTTTGAAACACTCAATGAAACGATAAATTAAACACGTCGGTTAAAGCTTCAACAATGTGATTAATTATTTTCTTTACATATGGTGGCATAGCATCAACCCCACACTAATGTTCATTTCTTAAAATGCAAGCTACCTTCCATTCTTTAAAAAAAATTGTTTCTGTCTGAAGGTGAAAGAAAAAAAAAGGAGTGAGTTACGCTGTATTTTTAATAATCACGAAAACATCTCATGGACCTTGGAATATCAAAACAACCAGCATTAACAAAAAAGGAGTTAAAAGCATTTGCAATTAATTTCTGTTCAGTAAGCCTCGATCACGCCATGATGAGTGAAGGTAATTTGAACAATCTTTTTTTCCGAGCAGGCTGTTCAGAATTCTCGAAATTTTCGATATGAGTTTTGCAGCAAAATATTTTTATTAGAGACACGCATAATATTTGAAGTTTGTTTTTATAGGATGTGTATTCATGTAATGGGTTTTCAGTTTAAAATATCGCTTATATTATAAGCGTTCCTTCTTACTACTAGATTTAGGAATGCCTTTTGTAATCCAGGGTTTTTTTGTGCTCTAACTCTATCTTTACCGGGTATGTCCTTGAATACTTGGATATAATAATCTCTTTCAAACCCTTAATAAAGGTATCGTAAGCTACGTTGACATTGGATAAGGTTAATTGTCGCAGAGGACAAATCGTTAGATGCTTGTAACAGGTCAAAATGAACTGTTTATTGAAAATTCATATATTTTCATTACTCTTAATAATTCATCTGTAAGTAATAGATGCCTTTAGAGGAAGTGCACAAGAAGTAGTAAAAAAATAGAAATGTTAAACAATCTTCATGCTTTTTAGGAAGTATGATTCACACTCTTTCTGGGTAAGAGTGATGCTGAATGGTCTTTGGGTCAAAACATCACATTCCAGAGCTATGAGCTTGTATGACGTAGATCATTATGGTCAAGGCTTAGCATCTGTGAATGGAGAGTGATGACTGCATAAAAGGGAGAGAGGAGTTTGCTGCAATTCACTCCTGCACTGCACCCCATTCATGGGGCAGGCAGAGAGGCTTCTTCATTTTCGGGTCAGAATTATAGGTATTTGACATGACATTCGTGTAGCGGGTGAGGTGTTTCGGAGAGGAAATAATATGGTCCTCTAGGCCAGATTGCCAGGGGTTTTTTTTTTATTTCTTTATCTTTTGTTCCTGTACTTGGAAATTGTGGAATTTTGTATATAACGACTCATCGATATTAAACGAACCGAAACACAAGGAATGGTGTCGTGTGTCATCTTTCTGCATCAGTTTCCTCGTGTTACATGCTTAATCTTCACACAATGACTTAAAGTCTATTTGGTGTTAAACGTGAGTTTTATTATTCAAATGGGTGTGGTAACATGGTGGGAAAACGTTCGTTAATTGAAATATGGGGAAATGGTCAGATAAATCTGAATACAAAATCCCGGGTAGGATCGGCTTATCCACATTTGTTAAGATATTATCAATACAAGTAGAATATTTAATTGTTACACGAATTGGTCTCGAGATAAGTGGGGGAGGGGGGGGGGTGAATATATTGTGTCGATGAATTATGAGTATCAGAATGAAAGCCATATCTAAGTAAATCAAAGTCAAAGTTACCAGCAATATAACATTGTTTCTTTTCTTTGACATGCTTCAATAAACCCCAATAAACTCAGCACCACTAATATCGGGAGCTTTGTATACAGTTCCAACAATCAAATTCTGAAGTTCCTTCATAATTTCAATAAAGGCATCAACAGTTACAAAGGTCAATAAGTCGTCGGCTTGAAAGTTACATCACTATGTGTGGTTTATTTGCCTATATTCCTTGTATTGTATATTTTGTTGTGTATCATTTTGTACTTCTTGTTTTGAACAAAATGCCAGTGACGTTCTATAATAAATTCAATTCAATTCACCATCCTTGATATACATCCATACAGCTGCACCTCCTAGACGATCACTTCTTTTCGAATTAGTTTACAATTTATCATAATATAAAATGCATAAATTTCTTTTTTTTTCTCGTGATGTCTCGTGATGAATAATCTTTGTCTCTCAAGAGTAGGTGTGAAACAAAATTGATCTGAGAAGCAGATATAAAATACAAATATTTTCAATTTCTTGAGAAAATGATTTTTTTAAATTTCCTTTCAATACACGATATATTGGAAGCTGCTCCAACATGACGACACAAATAACAAAAAAGAAGAAACTCTAATAAAATTTAAAATCTTAGATTTTCCCTCAAACCTTACATTCAATTTTTTTTCCTGATATTTTTACAATTAACTTTTTGTCAGGGTGAACATTCCCCTTAAAAAAGTCATAACTTTGTCTTATTTCATATCAAATTTTTATGAATATTTAGTATTACGCTTGTTGGATTTTTCTCTTTTTATTCAAATCCACTTTTGGTTGGGGTTGACTTGACCTTTAACGAGATGAACAGAAGAGCGCCACCGTTTTATTTTGAAAAATGCTAAATTTAAACCACGCCGCGCCGTATTTATCACACATGATGAAGAGGTCAGTGATCACATCGCATGGCAAGTAAGCAAGGAGGTAAACATTGCGCCTGTTTGGTATTTTTTTTACAGTAATTCATATTGTCAAATATTTAAATTAATATTTTCATCAGAGTGTTTGTGTACACGTATGTGCAGAGTGATGTGAGGTCCTTTGTCGATTAACTGCATTTCTAAAAATAATTGTGGTGACGAAATCGAAGTTGGAAAAGTCCCAGGTAAGTGTGTAGACCCTCGCTTGGCACACGTGACGTGAATGCGTGATACGTCGTCTGTGAAATCGAAAGCAGACTGCCCCTGCTATTGACCACGAACGCAGAAAAGCGTAACAAGGTTTAATTGAGTCATATCATTCGAAAGCAAAAGACCAAGCGTTCTTCTTTTAAAACGACATGATCAGTTTTGTAGGATGAAATATGAAAACTAATTATTGTCTGCCCTTGCAAAGTTATTTTTGACGAATATGACGATTTCGAATGAAAAAACGCAATTACCCAATTGGTCAAGCTCCGACTCAGCGAGGCTGCGATTTTATGCACGAAACTCAGCCTCAGGAGGGAAACAATGTACAGCTACAGAATATTCTATGAAAACAAAGATATTATACAAATTTCGGGTGAAATCGGGAAATCCCCTTCATCATTTTTTAAAAGGCAAAAACTATCGTTTGAATTAAACCCAAACGTTCGATTGTGGTTGCATTATGATTCATTACTTCAGTCCCACGCGTGTAACTTCCTGTATCCATTTTCACTCGGGTGACCAGCTAAGACAGCAGGCCTTAGTTACATTACAATTAAAATGCCTGGCAGGCATGCGAATCTCCTTTCCACATGGAGTATATTCTCTGTTTTTATTTGAGACTCTTGGATCCATGATACGTAGGCCTATTGTGTGCCCGGACAGCTACAGGTTATCCGGACAATACATTTGTAACAGCCATTTCGAAAAATAAACAGGCAAAGTTTCATCATTTTTGGGTAAAAAATGTTAGGCAATATACAGAGAGCAGAATAGAAGATGAATACAACTACTGAACATATTTTTAGTGTAATCCCCCCCCCCAAAAAAAAAAGAAACTTCAAAATTTTACAGTGTCCGCCTGTCCGGACACCCGACCCCCCTACATTATATCATAACCAACAGGAAAATGACTTAAACCTATTGCAGTATTACATTGCCAAAGCAAGAAAAGTTTATGGCATCAAGTATATCAACATCCCAAACCCATTGCAGGTTTTTTTACCATATGTCAAAGGGAGGAAGAGAAGGATACAGGTTGAGAAGTTTTGATTAGATGAAACCATGCTGTATGGTGCAGCACATACATAAACTAATAAAAAAGGAAATATACATTTAGTCACCTTTTCAATCTTGGACATAAAAAATATAGAACATTTCAAAGTTAAAACTTCACACTTCTTTCCATGTAGAGCCTAAATACGTATACAGTTTCACAATATAAGAAAGCCCTTTAACGATTAATATGATCATAGAGCTATTAGCTCCATGATATGATGTTGATCCCATACTGTAGTGTTGATACAATATGTTACTTGATATTGAAAATTTGAAATATATGTTATTCATGCACAATTTTCACATAGGAAAGATTACTTAAATAAAAATATTAAGCACAATACATGAATACGTTTAGACATATATAGAGAACAGTAGTTTATGAAAATATCCTAATATAACGGTTCAATCTTCATGCTAAAAATACCAGAGTGCCCAAAAGCGTGAAGATTTTCTTCAAAAACAGATGGCTTTGTAGAAAATTAATAGATGTATGATTTGTTTTAATATAAATTCTATTCATCAAGTTCATAAAATACAATTATACAAACTAATATAAAGCAGTTATTTCTCTTTACAGCTAGACTGATTTTTTTCTAAAGATGATTTCTAGCTAGTTTTAGTGACTTTCCTCTAACACATTGATTGCATGTTAGTGATCAAACCTTCAATGACATAAACTTACCAAAGCTTGATAAACATTCATAATGATCAATGAAATTCAGAAACGGTAACTTTTGCTTACTTCTTCATTTGTGCATGGAGGTACATTATTGGCATAATTTCAAAATATTTTTACTTTAACATATAAGTGAGTTGCATGAAAAAAAGAGTTTCAAACTCTTATAGAGGTTCAAACAAAGCCTAGAATGTAAATATATTTTTTAATGATTGAGTTGTCATTCACTCTCTTTAAATCAATGACAAAAAATGTACTTCAAAGTCTATTTCATCTTAAACATATCAATAACATGAGAAAATGGGCATGGCATTAGCAGCACATGATGAACATCTGTATGACGGGGGTATTAAAACTTTAAAATGTAATAACTTGGTTATTTTGTTATAATTTGTTAATAAATTTATTTAGGAGAAAGTACACTATTATGAAGATCAGGAATTATTGTGAGGCAAATTTTTGGAATGAAAACTCATTTTATGTGTTGCCATGGTTACATGCATAAATATATGGCTGCATGCCATTTAAGTGGGGGATGACACAATAGTTCATCCCCCCCCCAGCAATAGGTCATTGACACCAATTAATATGTTCTTGACCTACAACGTGCCACATGATGACAGACTGAGCACTTGGAACCATGTGCCTGTCTTGCAGGCATGGTCGGTGGTTAAACACTTAATGATTTTTTATTTTAAACTTTGAAAATCCAAAGTCATGTCAAAGGACATTTTACACTGAATATGAAGCTCACAAGGATGCATATGGTGTCTTACTACATAATTAGACCACATCTCCTAAACCCATGCATTTTCTTGCTAAAGATTGCAGAAGAATTTTGAACAGAAGACTTTGCTGCGGTCAGACCGTACAATAAACCATGTTCAGAGAGCTCATTACCATCATCTTGAGATTGGTAATCAAACTGTCATAGAATTTTCACCATGTTGAATGTCAATTGTCAAATATGACTTTAATAATAGATGTATTGATTGGTGGTGATTACTGATTTTTTACCTGATTGCTAAGAAAGCATAAATGCTTGTGGGCAAGCAACCAGAGGACCGACGGCTTAAGGTCCCCTCCGTAGGACCTGGTACTGAGGATTCATGCCTTACCAAAGGGCACTAGAACACCAAGTGGGAATCGAACCCGGGTCACTGGAATACGAATCCCCCCGCTCTACCGACTGAGCTATTGCGCAGATTGTCAGGAAATGGATGTTCAGTCTGTGAGGTCTAGAACATTTTCTCCCCAAGCTCTTAGGTACATCCCTACCATGGTCGAGGCATTTGCTCAAAACAAATTCATAATCTAGAGGTTTGGCTGAACAGGAAAATAGGGGGTTTGATTTTTGGGAAGGGGGTTGAAGTTCTTTGTTCTATGATTAGAGGTTCTGGGAACTATTGACAATTAGGGTTTTATTGGCAAAATCAATGAATAAGGGTTCTTCAAAGGGTGGTCTAGACATCAAACATATGGGTCTTTACTGCATACATTAAAAAGATTTCTGCAATCACTACATAACATTCCATGCAAGGTGGCAGTCTGACTGCTGCCCATACACATGCTTGCACACACAAACACATTGCAGAGGACTTCAAAAGATACCATAAAAGACAACTCTTTTTTTCAACCAATCAGACGTAGAGGCAGTTCGTCAATCACAGCTAGCTATGAATAACAGACTCATTCTGCATTAACCCTAGTCTGAATTCATATTATTTTTTTGAAATCATAAAAGGTTTTGAGGAGCACAAGAACTATTAGGAATACATATACACCACAGTTCCATCAGGCTGACCACAAACCAGGAGCTGCATACATGTTTTTAAAAACATTAAAGTACAGGTTTGTCTGTGAATAACAGGTATTTATCCCATCTTTATATTTCTTATTAAGTAGCAATTAGTAGAAACATGACGAGTCAATCGGGTGAAGAGCCAAGCCGCGTAGGAAAGTTCTGCTCTGAATTGAATATAGATACAAAGGTTTTGGAGAAAGGGTTATCTGGCGGGGCTGAAGGGTGGGTTAAACTCAATCATTTGAGGTTAGTTCGTGGGGTAGTTGGTGAATTAGATAAATGGTGTAGAGACCATAAATACAGTGTCAATGTACTTCCCAATTTGATAGCAACCCTGTTTGATGTGGGTGATGTAGATACGGATAACAAGGCGGTGAAAGTTAGGGTCCAGAGAGCAGTTGATGCTGTTCGTAAAGCACAAAAAGCGAGGGGAAAGTCGAGGGATGAAAATCTTGAAGTCATTGAGAGAACACTGTTCACATTACCTCACACAAGCAGAGAACAGAGGCAAATAGTAGATGTAGCACTTCCTGCTGAGGCAGGAGAGGGGGATGTCCCACCCATACCTGATAGGGAGCTTGTGGAGATTCGTGCAGAGAGGGATAGATTAAGGGATAGTCTTGACAGTATTCGACTTGAGAAAGATAAGATATTTCAGGAATTGTGCAACTCTAAACAAAAATTAACTTCTGAAATTGCTAGGACACGAGTACTAAAAACCTGTCAGAAGAGAAATGCTAAGAAAATTAAAGATCTGGAGGAGAAAGTATATACTCTTGTAAGAGAGAAAATAAAGACTAAAAATAGAAGACGTCGAAATGCTAGGGCTAAGAAGAAACAAGCTGTGCTGAAACAAAGGGTGGTGGAACAAAACGTGGTGGGACAAAACGTGGGGGGACAGTTAGAAGCTGAGCTGAAGACGTACAAAGCCAATTTGAAAGCTGCTCGAGAAGAGATAAAAGAAATGAAGAAAAATGAAGGGGAATTGGAAGCAAAATACAGGAATATAGTTAAGCTTAACAAAATTCTAGAACAGAAGAGAGCGACTGAGAAGAACAGGTTACTCAGTAAACACAGATACGCTAGGAAAGTAAGCCTTAAGAAGGTAAGAGATAAGATCGAAAAAGAGAGGGAGCAACAAAGGCTGGCATTGAAGAAGTCACGGGAGGAAACCAGGGGGCTCAAGAAACGAATTAGAGAGGAAAACTTGTTTACACTAGAAGAAGAGAATCCAAAGAAGAGATTAAAAGCAGGGAGGAAATATAACGCTAACATACGGAGTGTCTACCTTGATTTGCTAAATAACTATGGCGTTAGTTCCAGAAATTGTGAAGGGGTGGTCACAACAGTGCTTGAAAACTTGACATCTATGGAAATCCCAAATCTACCAAAGAAGTCCACAGCTCAAAATTTGCTATTGGAAGGGAGGAAAATGGCCCAAATTCAGGTAGCCGAAAGCTTAGCGCAGAATGATTTGACTTTGGGTAGTGATGCAACTTCCAAATTCGGCCATCACTACACCTCTTTTGATGTATATGAGGGTGAAGGGGGTTCTGGTTTGATAATGGGCATGCGCGAGACAGATGACGGTAAGGCTGACACCACAATGCAAACACTAAAGACAATTTTGCAAGATGTTGTGGGGCAGCAGGATGAAGAGGCGCAAAATCAAGCTGTAAATACTGTACTGGCCAACATTAAAAACACAATGAGTGACAGGCACATTGTTAACAAGAAATTCAATGAACTCTTGAAAGATTACAGGCAATCCATCCTCCCTAGCATAGTTCAGGGATGGAAGGGCATGAGTGTGGGTGAAAGGGATCAGTTTGCATCCATGAATAATTTCTTCTGTGGACTTCACTATCTCGTGGGATTAGCAGAGTATGCAGGGAAAACACTTGGTGCTTGGGAAGGGATGATTTTCAAGGACAAAGAGGTGGGTGCTGCAGCTGGTAGTGAAAGTGGGAACAGTACTGAAAGTGGTACAGAACGCCTCATTCGTACTGTATGCAAATCTGTGCAGGACCGTGCTTGCGAGAAGTCAGGAAAACCATTACAATTCAGGACATTTCTCAAATCAAAGGGCATTTCAACAGTACCTCTTGCCCCTTTCAAGGGGAATAGATTCAACATCCTCTTTCATAATGCCGCAGGTGTTGCTTACCTGCTACCAGAGTTGGTAGAATTCTTTGATAAACACAAAGATGATAATGAACTCATGAAAGGTGTTCATGCTGATCTTGGCATCAAACAATTCATTGCAGGCGCCCGTGCGCTTGGTTTGATTGACAAAGTGGTAACAGGCCCTTTGTGGCGAGCAATTAATGAGAAGGGGCATATAGCAGACATGAATGACCGATACAGAGTTATTCATCAGGGTTTTTCAAGGTGGTCAGATGATAGCAGCCAATTCATGAGGGGTCAGGATATCTTGTTTGATGACATTGATATCAAGAAAGATGAAATCTATCACTCACTGGTGCAAGTCAATCCAGAGTTAGATGAAATGACAAAGCAGATTCTAGAATTGGTTTTCTTGACTTTTTGCCAGGTCACGGAAAAGATGTTAGCGGATCACTTGCCATCCGGCTCACATACTGCAATGAATGAGAAAAAGAAGAAGGAAACAGCCAGTGTACCGAAGACTAATGTAGGTGTAGAACGAGACTTTGGAATGCTTGATAGATTAATGCGCTTAAAACCAGCTGCAAATACAATGGTGTATGAGGGGGTCATTATGAATGTTAGGAATAGAACTAGGGAATGGAGGAAGGGTCTCACCGAAATGAAAAGGGAGGAGTACATGGAGTATTCCCGAAAGAGCGTAAAGGCACAGAGGGAGGAATACGCGCGTAGAGTGAAGACCCTGTGGGCTAATAGGGAAGCTAAACGAAAAAGTAAGAAGCAAATAGCTCAAGAACGGGAGGATAGAAACAAGGTTAGGACTGAAAAAGTGTACGCTAATGTAAGGAGCAAATGCGGCGGAATCTGGCTATCAGAGACTGAATTAAATTCTCAGTTGAAGGGGGTGGATGACAAGCATGCCATTGAGATGCTTCAATCTCAGTTACAGGCTAGGAGACATGTCTTTGGAGAAAAGAATGTTGATGGTAATCTTAACATCTCTGCTAAGGGTAGAAAGAAGGGTTTGTCAGAACTAAAACAGTCCCTAAAAAGTATATTAAAGACAGCCAATGACAGGATTATTAATGTAGAAGAACAGGAAGAAATCGACTATACTAACGCTGTAGCACCCACTGAAAAGGTAGAAGAGTTCAGGGAAAAGACACGGGAGAAAATGGCAAAAGAAAAGGCTCGAGCAGTGAAAGGCAAGGACTTAGAATATGATAACTTAGTGGGGAAGATAGTTGAGCATCTAACAAGTAGTGAAGATGGCAGTGAGGAAGGGTGGTACCGGGCAATAGTCACTGGAAAATCCAAAAGAGGCCTAAGCCTTAGCTATGACATGAACCCACGGATGATCATTACCCATCCAAAGAGAGACATAGAACAAGATCTAGAGAACGGGGATCTCAAGATTGTAGATTTAAACATTGAGGATGTAGTAGGGATGGAAGTTATGCATCAATTCGAGGTCGGAGATGACAAGATGTGGTATAGAGGGTTCATATCATCTGTCACTGGCCCCAATGAATGCCTCATCGAGTACGACTATTTAGAAGATGAAAATGAAGAGAATAGTGACATAATAGATAGTACCTGGGTCGGGCCAGTTTTAGAACATTATCGTAATAATAACCTCAGGTTTGTTAGAGCATAGAAGGTGTAGGCCTAAAGCAAGCGTAGGGCTAGGATGGCAGTTAGTTTGAGAATGTGGGTGAAGTATGATAGTAATCTACTATGCTAGAAAAATTTGATAGAATCCCCTTCTACTCTTTTTTTATTACGCGTTGGTATCCTTTTTGTGTTAATTCGCTTTCTTTGATTTTCTTAATTTGATGATGAATACCGTCACAGGGCCAGATAGCCTATTGTAATTATATTTCACCTGAAAATTACTATATGATGGAACTTAGTGAATACTCAAATGGGTTTGTTTTGTAGGAACGCAACTTTACAATGAGAAGAAAAGTCAATTTCTGTGATAATACAATTGAAACAAACCTTGTGATACATTGTCCCATATTTAATAAGTAAATTGTGTCTATCACAAGATCCTATGTAGTGCCTCCAGCATCCTCTTGAAATTCATTTTCATCCCGCATCACTGATTGCTGCCTTGCTCCCTCTCGAGTGTGGATGCTCTTCCTCTCTGTCATGTTAGTGGATTTTTACCCTCAATAAATACAATGGTGATTATGACTTATTAAAAAATATCTAGTTACAACCACATACTGGGTTACTTGAACACCCACAATTTACAAATGACTCAAGAATTAGCGAATAGCCATCAAATAAAGTTTAGATAAACTTTATTTCAAATAAAAATGAAAGAATACATATCAAAATTAGAGAATGGCCTTTACAAAACAGAGCCCTGTTGGGTACATCAGTGTACATCAATAGAATTTCACATTATTAATGATAAATTACAACACAAGTTCTCTCTCTCTCTTGAGCAAAAAGTTAGACATTTGTCTTTAAATTGGAAGTACAAAATTGATATTATATGTTGCGGGTGTTCTTTATCTAAGGAAATTGTTGAATCTTGCTGCAATGTAATCTAAATGTCTCTTAAAAACAGTCACTAGTAGTATCTTAGAAGAAAGTTTCGAGAATCTTGAAGGACTAGCTCTTGAGAACGACTGCAGATATTAACCGTACAGTTCTTCTCCGTAGAAATAATGCTTCGATGAACTGAAGACATCTATTCAATGCAATGCATTAAGTGTATGTGCGCTCCATGCATGATGAGCGACAGCAAGGTAACAATGTCACAATTGCTTATGAAGGGTAACTTTGCTAAGTTTGTAAATAAAGTGAAATCAGAAGTAGTGATAAGCAAACAGACCTATAAACTGTTCCAAATAGCCTTGAATTACACATTGTACAGCCTTAGGTAATAATATTAATATTGAATGGCTCTTTCTTCAGGTAACATCAAATATATTGCCCCCGTCTAAAGACTCTGGCCAATATGATTCTGTTGCGGGCAACATATTTGATGTTCCCCTCAAGGCCAGTCAATTTTATGCAAATATTGTATATTGTTAAGTAGTTCACTTCTTAAAGTTGACAATGAACATGTATTTTGTATTACATGATCAAGTTATATGAAAAAGAAAAAAAAGTATAGACGATTTTATGTAGTTACCATTTAATATGCACATTATTTCTTGTAAATGCTTGATTCAGAACTCTCCATTAACTGTCAATATGTCGGTAAGGGAGAGGGGATCCACTCAGTCGAGTCTTATCACTCATTAGCGTGTAGATGCTTTAAACATTAAAATGAGCACTGCCTACTGTGTTTCATGAATGGGGTCATTTCAATCGAGAAAGATACTGTAAATAGTGATGTAAATATGCTAGAGGTTAGTGTGGAGATTTGAATCAAGCGACCAAATCAAATTCAATAAATTTCACTATTTAAAGTTACAAAATAGCCATGTTTTAACTGGCAACCAAACCACTGATATAATGGTGGGTCGAAGCCCAAGACAGCCATTACATTTTTAGGATTATTATTATTTATCTTTACCGGGACCTAATTCCTCGCCCGGCCCTATGGGGCGAAAGGAGGGCTTGGGCAGAGCCTTTGGGGGCAGTTCCTGAAGTGCGCTCAACCAAGATTTTCTCTTCTCACTTATCACACCCCTTCTCTCTCATTCCATTCTCCAACATCCACTCTATCTCACTCTTCTAATCAATCTCTTCAGGGGCCCGTTTCAGAAAGAGTTGCAATCAATCGCAACTCTAAAAATCATGCGCAACTTGATTTTCAACAAATCAACAGCGCGCATTTGGGACTCATGATTGATTTTTTGACTTGCGTTTAAACGCAACTCTTTCTGCAACAGACCCCTGATCTTGCACTCCCCAACCCTTTTCCATTCTTTGTTACCCTCCTCAATTCTCTTTTTTAGTTTTTTTTTACCCATTTTATAGCAAGATGCAAATATGCACAAATGAAAATTTGGGCTATGGATCTTAAGTAGTCGTTTATTTAGAACTTGTCGTTTGATTATTTCTTTTTTTGATTTCATTCAATTCCCATGAGTACATATAGGTGAACTAATTTCAAAATGAATGTTAATTTGCAATCTAATAACATTTGTTTTGAATCATATCTGTACAAGATTCTTCAAGGCCACCGCACACCTAACAACCCAACTGGTCTCCTACGGTAGGCACTTAATACTTCAGTTTGAAAGGACACTCGTAAAATGACGCCACTCTCGCCGATGAATATTCATTAGATTGTGGTCGTGTGTGTTCCATACAAACATGCACACAGAAGTGCATGCATGCAGAGAGTTATATGAGAGGAACATTGGCTCCAGAGAGAAGTTGTCAATAACGTGTGTGTACTATTCCATGCTGTCCGCGTGGGAGAGAGTGCATGGCAATTCGGTTAAACGAAGTTTCCGATATAAAGAGATAATTACTCTATGTACAGTAGACGTATACTGTAATAGAGGCAAATGTCAGATCAGGGGAGGCTGGAGTACAATCAGGTTTTCTTTTTGTAAGGGAAGAATAGTGTATAATTATAGCCAATTGATCTAAGTAAGGGAAGTGAACAATAATGTTTTTTAAAAAGAATGGAATATACCTGCATGGTGAAGCCAATTTGAAAGGAGGTGAGGCAAGTTTCAATGGAGGTTATTAAAAAAAATAAACTGTACAACACATTATAGTGAAGCCAGTTTAAAAGGAGGTGAGGCAGGTTTCAATGGAGGTTTTTTATAAAGAATAAACGGTACCACACATTATGGTGACGCCAGTTTAAATGGAGGTGAGAAAAGTTTCAATGGAGGTTTTTTCAAAAGAAACTGTACCACACATATCATGGTGAAGCCAGTTTAAAAGGAGGCGAGGCAAGTTTCAATGGAGGATTTATATCTGTACTCTGAATTATGGTGAAGCCAATTTAAAAGCAGGTGAGGCAAGTTTCAATGGAGGTTTTTTAAAAAGAATAAACTGTACCACACATATCATGGTGAAGCCAGTTTAAAAGGAGGCGAGGCAAGTTTCAATGGAGGTTTTTATAACTGTACTCTGAATTATGGTGAAGCCAATTTAAAAGCAGGTGAGACAAGTTTCAATGGAGGTTTTTAAAAAGAATAAACTGTACCACACATGATGGTGAAGCCAGTTTAAAAGGAGGCGAGGCAAGTTTCAATGGAGGATTTATATCTGTACTCTGAATTATGGTGAAGCCAATTTAAAAGCAGGTGAGGCAAGTTTCAATGGAGGTTTTTTAAAAAGAATAAACTGTACCACACATATCATGGTGAAGCCAGTTTAAAAGGAGGCGAGGCAAGTTTCAATGGAGGTTTTTATAACTGTACTCTGAATTATGGTGAAGCCAATTTAAAAGCAGGTGAGGCAAGTTTCAATGGAGGTTTTTAAAAAGAATAAACTGTACCACACATGATGGTGAAGCCAATTTAAAAGGAGGTGAGGCAAGTTCCAATGGAGTTTTTTATAACTACTATACAAATGATGGTGAAGCCAATTTAAAAGGAGGTGAGGCAGGTTTCAATGGAGGTTTTTTTAAAAGAATAAATGGTACCACACATTATGGTGACGCCAGTTTAAATGGAGGTGAGACAAGTTTCAATGGAGGTTTTTTCAAAAGAATAAACTGTACCACACATATCATGGTGAAGCCAGTTTAAAAGGAGGCGAGGCAAGTTTCAATGGAGGTTTTTATAACTGTACTCTGAATTATGGTGAAGCCAATTTAAAAGCAGGTGAGGCAAGTTTCAATGGAGGTTTTTAAAAAGAATAAACTGTACCACACATGATGGTGAAGCCAATTTAAAAGGAGGTGAGGCAAGTTCCAATGGAGTTTTTTATAACTACTACAAATGATGGTGAAGCCAATTTAAAAGGAGGTGAGGCAGGTTTCAATGGAGGTTTTTTAAAAAGAATAAATGGTACCACACATTATGGTGACGCCAGTTTAAATGGAGGTGAGACAAGTTTCAATGGAGGTTTTTTCAAAAGAATAAACTGTACCACACATATCATGGTGAAGCCAGTTTAAAAGGAGGCGAGGCAAGTTTCAATGGAGGTTTTTATAACTGTACTCTGAATTATGGTGAAGCCAATTTAAAAGCAGGTGAGGCAAGTTTCAATGGAGGTTTTTAAAAAGAATAAACTGTACCACACATGATGGTGAAGCCAATTTAAAAGGAGGTGAGGCAAGTTCCAATGGAGTTTTTTTATAACTACTACAAATGATGGTGAAGCCAATTTAAAAGGAGGTGAGGCAGGTTTCAATGGAGGTTTTTTAAAAAGAATAAATGGTACCACACATTATGGTGACGCCAGTTTAAATGGAGGTGAGACAAGTTTCAATGGAGGTTTTTTCAAAAGAATAAACTGTACCACACATATCATGGTGAAGCCAGTTTAAAAGGAGGCGAGGCAAGTTTCAATGGAGGATTTATAACTGTACTCTGAATTATGGTGAAGCCAATTTAAAAGCAGGTGAGGCAAGTTTCAATGGAGGTTTTTTAAAAAGAATAAACTGTACCACACATATCATGGTGAAGCCAGTTTAAAAGGAGGCGAGGCAAGTTTCAATGGAGGTTTTTATAACTGTACTCTGAATTATGGTGAAGCCAATTTAAAAGCAGGTGAGGCAAGTTTCAATGAAGGTTTTTAAAAAGAATAAACTGTACCACACATGATGGTGAAGCCAATTTAAAAGGAGGTGAGGCAAGTTCCAATGGAGTTTTTTATAACTACTACAAATGATGGTGAAGCCAATTTAAAAGGAGGTGAGGCAGGTTTCAATGGAGGTTTTTTTTAAAAAGAATAAACAAGATATGGGGTTCACTTAAGCATGCGATGTGTAATATGTAGTTCAACTACTTAGCAGTGAGCAAAACACGGATATCGAAGTCTTGTATTTTGTCTTCAACTTTTACAACCTCACATTTTGACAGTATGAAGAAAAAAAATACTTTTTTTGATAACCCAATGTTCTAATATACGTTTGGAAAACCGAATTACTATTTTGGTTATTTTCTACGAACCTTCACTGGCAACTTATTGTTGATATTTGGGTGGCTGGCCAAATTTCGTTATGTTGAGAAAAAATATCAAAGAGCATATGAAAAAAAAACATTTATGTAAAAAAGCTTGCCTAGCTGCTAGTATTTTCGTCTCTTGTACTATTTCATGTTACTCTGATAGATTTCATGTTGTTACACAAAATGGGGTTTAGTATTCAGAACAACCCTTAACTTTGCCTCAACCACAGTACTTGCCAAACTGGATAAATCAACATTATCAAGCTGTGTAGAAGAACTTCATGATCATATAGATACCATTAAGTGCATACATATGTAATGTCTTTCAAGCTGTATGACATAGATTTTCTTTTCCATCCAATATCAGCTTCTATATTTTTTAAGCTTAGTATTTATTGTCATGTTGGCAAATTGTGAAATAGTTCATGTTGAAATATGTTGTATGACCTGTCATGCAGTTTTAATGTTATTTTTTAAGAAAATATTCTGTCATCATTTTCAGTACATATACAAGGTTTAAAAACTGTATCTTATAAAAGTTTATTCAATGTATGCCTTTACCAAAGTTGGCCATAAGCACAGTGGGTACGAACTATCACTGAAGACAACAGAGCAATCGCTCAAAATATATGTATAGCCTTATAAATGTGCAAGTCAATAAAATCTACTGTGACTACATAGTTTTTCTTTGTGCAACACAGTCATATTTCATTTGGATGAATTAAAAATTGAGTGGTGTGTTGGGGTAATGCTATGGTAACTGCAGTTCTGTTGTACTCTGACGGTTGGTGTTGTAATGATGTGATTGCCAGTGTGTGGACGTCATGTTGTAAGAGAAAGTTAAAGTGTTTGCTTTGAAATGGACTCAACCCATGAAAGTTCAACTTTGTGCTGCAGAAACTGGTGTGGTAGTGTGATAATAATGATGATGAGGAACAGGGTACCCCAGTATTCAATGCTATTCTTAAAGCCACAATTTTAAGTATATTTTACTCAGTATTTTGCTAGAGTAAAATACTTATCCATCGTTGGTATTCAATTGCATTTTTTTGGCTAAGTATTTTGCCTAAATGTAAGTCGGCCATCTACTAGACTTAAGTCTGCATATCCAAAAATGAAACGCACAGAAATTCATTCATACATTTGGCACTATTTGGATAAAAATTTATAACATCACAATGGGTATTAGTATTTACCTCATTTTGGATAAGGTAAATTCTGAGATCTGATCTGCATGCAAGTTTAAGCATTTTGTTAAGCCAGCCAAATTGCTAAGTAAAATACTAATAAAATCAAAACTTAGAAATTAAAAGGCGGCCAAGGTATTATTTTTTCTCCAGAGGACATGTACAGATTTCTTGTTGACAAAGGATGACATGATTATTTTGCATAACCTGGCTTATAAAAAAAATATATTATGTATATTCCATTTCAGTGATAATTGGATTTTTGGGAAGGGGATTTTTACGTATTGGGGGAATGGAAAAGTTTGCTTCTACATAAAATCCATTCCATTCCTCACCTCTCAAGTTGGCTTTACCATCATTTGAAGTACAGTTTATTCTTTTTAAAAACCTCCATTGAAATTTGCCTCACCTCCATTTAAACTGGCGTCACCATGGGTGGTACCCTTTATTCTTTTAGAAAACCTACATTGAAACCTGCCTGACCTCCATTTAAATTGGCTTCACCATAATTTAGAGTACAGTTATAAAACCTCCATTGAAACTTGCCTCACCTCCTTTTAAACTGGCTTCACCATAATGTGTGGTACAGTTTATTCTTTTTAAAAAACCTCCATTGAAACTTGCCTCACCTGCTTTTAAATTGGCTTCACCATAATTCAGAGTACAGTTATAAAAACCTCCATTGAAACTTGCCTCGCCTCCTTTTAAACTGGCTTCACCATGATATGTGTGGTACAGTTTATTCTTTTGAAAAAACCTCCATTGAAACTTGTCTCACCTCCATTTAAACTGGCGTCACCATAATGTGTGGTACCGTTTATTCTTTTTAAAAAACCTCCATTGAAACCTGCCTCACCTCCTTTTAAATTGGCTTCACCATCATTTGTAGTAGTTATAAAAAACTCCATTGGAACTTGCCTCACCTCCTTTTAAATTGGCTTCACCATCATTTGTAGTACAGTTATAAAAACCTCCATTAAAACTTGCCTCACCTCCTTTAAAATTGGTTTCACCATAATACCAGTACAGTTTTTTAAAAACCTCCATTGAAACTTGCCTCACCTCCTTTTAAATTGGCTACACCATAATTTGTTCTTTTTTAAAAACCTCCACTGAAACCTGCCTCGCCTCCTTTTAAACTGGCTTCACCATGATATGTGTGGTACATTTATTCTTTTTAAAAAACCTCCATTGAAACTTGCCTCACCTCCTTTCAAACTGGCGTCACCATAATGTGTGGTACCCTTTATTCTTTTTAAAAAACCTACATTGAAACCTGCCTGACCTCCATTTAAATTGGCTTCACCATAATTTAGAGTACAGTTATAAAACCTCCATTGAAACTTGCCTCACCTCCTTTTAAACTGGCTTCACCATAATGTGTGGTACAGTTTATTCTTTTTAAAAAACCTCCATTGAAACTTGCCTCACCTGCTTTTAAATTGGCTTCACCATAATTCAGAGTACAGTCAGAACCTCCATTGAAACTTGCCTCGCCTCCTTTTAAACTGGCTTCACCATGATATGTGTGGTACAGTTTCTTTTGAAAAAACCTCCATTGAAACTTGTCTCACCTCCATTTAAACTGGCGTCACCATAATGTGTGGTACCGTTTATTCTTTTTAAAAAACCTCCATTGAAACCTGCCTCACCTCCTTTTAAATTGGCTTCACCATCATTTTGTAGTAGTTATAAAAAACTCCATTGGAACTTGCCTCACCTGCTTTTAAATTGGCTTCACCATAATTCAGAGTACAGTTATAAAAACCTCCATTGAAACTTGCCTCGCCTCCTTTTAAACTGGCTTCACCATGATATGTGTGGTACAGTTTATTCTTTTGAAAAAACCTCCATTGAAATTGTCTCACCTCCATTTAAACTGGCGTCACCATAATGTGTGGTACCGTTTATTCTTTTTAAAAAACCTACATTGAAACCTGCCTGACCTCCATTTGAATTGGCTTCACCATGATATGTGTGGTACAGTTTATTCTTGGTATACCTTTATTCTTTTTAAAAACCTCCATTGAAACTTGCCTCACCTGCTTTTAAATTGGCTTCACCATAATTCAGAGTACAGTTATAAAAACCTCCATTGAAACTTGCCTCGCCTCCTTTTAAACTGGCTTCACCATGATATGTGTGGTACAGTTTCTTTTGAAAAAACCTCCATTGAAACTTGTCTCACCTCCATTTAAACTGGCGTCACCATAATGTGTGGTACCGTTTATTCTTTTTAAAAAACCTCCATTGAAACCTGCCTCACCTCCTTTTAAATTGGCTTCACCATCATTTTGTAGTAGTTATAAAAAACTCCATTGGAACTTGCCTCACCTGCTTTTAAATTGGCTTCACCATAATTCAGAGTACAGTTATAAAAACCTCCATTGAAACTTGCCTCGCCTCCTTTTAAACTGGCTTCACCATGATATGTGTGGTACAGTTTATTCTTTTGAAAAAACCTCCATTGAAACTTGTCTCACCTCCATTTAAACTGGCGTCACCATAATGTGTGGTACCGTTTATTCTTTTTAAAAAACCTCCATTGAAACCTGCCTCACCTCCTTTTAAATTGGCTTCACCATCATTTGTAGTAGTTATAAAAAACTCCATTGGAACTTGCCTCACCTGCTTTTAAATTGGCTTCACCATAATTCAGAGTACAGTTATAAAAACCTCCATTGAAACTTGCCTCGCCTCCTTTTAAACTGGCTTCACCATGATATGTGTGGTACAGTTTATTCTTGGTATACCTTTATTCTTTTGAAAAAACCTCCATTGAAACTTGTCTCACCTCCATTTAAACTGGCGTCACCATAATGTGTGGTACCGTTTATTCTTTTTAAAAAACCTCCATTGCAACCTGCCTCACCTCCTTTTAAATTGGCTTCACCATCATTTGTAGTAGTTATAAAAAAACTCCATTGGAACTTGCCTCACCTCCTTTTAAATTGGCTTCACCATCATTTGTAGTACAGTTATAAAAACCTCCATTAAAACTTGCCTCACCTCCTTTAAAATTGGTTTCACCATAATACCAGTACAGTTTTTTTCTTTTTAAAAACCTCCATTGAAACTTGCCTCACCTCCTTTTAAATTGGCTACACCATAATTTAGAGTACAGTTAATTATAAAAACCTCCATTGAAACTTGCCTCACCTCTTTTTAAACTGGCTTCACCATAATGTGTGGTACAGTTTATTCTTTATAAAAAACCTCCATTGAAACCTGCCTCACCTCCTTTTAAACTGGCTTCACTATAATGTGTTGTACAGTTTATTTTTTTTAATAACCTCCATTGAAACTTGCCTCACCTCCTTTCAAATTGGCTTCACCATGCAGGTATATTCCATTCTTTTAAAAAAACATTATTGTTCACTTCCCTTACTTAGATCAATTGGCTATAATTATACACTATTCTTCCCTTACAAAAAGAAAACCTGATTGTACTCCAGCCTCCCCTGATCTGACATTTGCCTCTATTACAGTATACGTCTACTGTACATAGAGTAATTATCTCTTTATATCGGAAACTTCGTTTAACCGAATTGCCATGCACTCTCTCCCACGCGGACAGCATGGAATAGTACACACACGTTATTGACAACTTCTCTCTGGAGCCAATGTTCCTCTCATATAACTCTCTGCATGCATGCACTTCTGTGTGCATGTTTGTATGGAACACACACGACCACAATCTAATGAATATTCATCGGCGAGAGTGACGTCATTTTACGAGTGTCCTTTCAAACTGAAGTATTAAGTGCCTACCGTCTCCTACTGGCTTGCGACTGCGGGGAGGTGTGACGTCACAGAGGTGTGACGTCACAGCTCTTGTCAGCTTGAGAGTTGCAGACCGGTCAGAGACAAGTCGCAAGGAAAATCATAAGGATTTGACATGTCAAATCCTTATGACTTGATCGCAAGTTCAATCCAACTTCCAGACAGCAGGTGCACGAAGCAAAAAGCGCAAGCATGAGTCGCAGACAGCATGGTAGTCGGATCGCAAGGTGTGCGGTGTCGAGGCTTATGACTACCTTGTGATTCATCTCTACTCACTCAGTTACAAGCCAGTCATAGAGTAGGGTCATAAGGTGTGCGGTGGCCTTTAACTGCACACAGTCAAAATTTATTCCACTGCCACATCTGAAATATACACAACAAAAAAAGTAAGTCCCCCCTAAATCAAATTGCTGTAACTTTTGAACAGAATTATTTTGAGATATGATATTTCGTAGGTAGTTTTCTACACCCATTAAGCAGCTCCTGGGAAAATATCAGATTGATCAGTTGAGTCATGCATGAATAATTAAAGATTGAATTAAAAATGACAATTTTTTAAAGTCACAAGAGTCGTTTTTCAGATTGTGCAAATACAAACTTGGGCAAAAGTTGTTTTTAGGGGCCAAACTTTCTTCCCATTTGCATAATTTTCTAATATTGTGTGCTCACTGATGCATTAAACATCAGGATTTTCATAAAAATCAAATCAAATGAACCATGCAAGGAGGTGTGTGACAGATATCCATAGTTACAAATTGCATTTTTTTCCAATAACGTAAAGAAGAGCTAATCACATTCCACATGTTCATTCAAGCGTGAATGTTCAATTAAACGCCTTTGAATCATTGAAGCATGTTAATTGCTCATGAACATAACGAAAAATTGATAAAAGATCAGTTTCAGTTACCAAAATGACACAATACTTGCCTATGATATTTGAAAATCGTATTTTCTGTTTTCAATAAATGTTCATTGAACCGTGAAATGATGAATATTGATGAATATTGTTGAAGATACTCTTCCCAAAAATAATTGTCATCATATTCGATCATTTTTATTGATAAAATGTGTAAAAAATCCAATTATAGCAAATTAGGACTTGTGTTTATTTTAGAAAGTACCTTTACAAGCCTTCTGACTATTTTTCATGAGAATGTGGAATCAGTTCCTATAAAATGGAATCAAAGTCATGATATTTGGCTTGTGACTTTTGAAAAGTGACATTTTTGCCTTTCGACGGTGCTCACTGAAGCATGACGTAAAATACGTCCATAACATTTACTCAGAGGGTAGCTTATAAAATTACCTACACGCTCATGTAAAAATATATCAAAAACTCGCATGGGTTTGGAAATTATTGATGTTTGTTCAAGGGGGGGGCTTACTTTTTTTGCTGTGTATATATTTTATACTCTATTCTGAATTTCTGATAATGTGAAAACCATCAAATTGAGCTAATCGTATTAAGTCATTTAAGAAAATAATTTCTTTAAATTCGAATTCACTGAAAATAATAGGCCTTTCATTCAACAAGATCTGTGAGTTTGAAGTTAAAGGTCAGGTCCACCCAGAATAAAAATGATTTGAATAGAGAACAAGTGGAGCATCTCTGGCAGTCTTGCCTGCATTACACAATTCAATATGTAGCAGAAGTGCTGACTTTGAAAATGACTATAAAATATTTTCATTTCATTTTACCGCGTTTATTAAATAATTTCCAATGCTGATGCACGCTACTGTCACAGTACGCTATTTTATTCATGACTCCACTGTTTTGAATTAACGCGTCCACTCTTCAAACAGTGGACTCAGAAATAAAATAGCGTATCTAACCATGGTATCAGGCGTCAATTTGGCGCGCTGTGAAAAAGGCGTGCACCAGCATTGGACATTTTTTTTCTAAACGCAACTGATACGCGCTATTAAATAAATTAAGCGTAATTTATACAGGAAATCTGCATAAACTATTGATTTAACCATGGGTTTTCAAAACCACCTATTTAGGCCTATGAACATGGGGGGGGGGGGGTCCTGTCCTCCCCATAAATTTGAGGTGGGGGAGACGGCCCCCTAAATTTTTTATTAATAACCTTTGTGTTTTATTTTTGCTTGTCAATTTTGTTTCCCACGTCCCCCTTAAAGTTTTGTGTCCCCCAACCCTTAAATATTGGTTGATAACCCTTTTTTATTTTGCTTGTCAAATTATTCACCTGTGGTCCATGCCAAAATTTCAAGTGGACCCCCCCTAAATTTTTGGCTTCCGCCGCCAATGCCTATGATCATTAACCATTTAAGGCCCTTTTTTCCCCTTATCTATATATTTGTTTGGTTAATTTTTACCTATTCTTTTTTTTCACTTTTTAATAGTATAATGAAATAATTTGCCAATTATTACTAGAATAAAGGTTATGGTAACTTGTGATTTATTTCAACTCTATCAAGGGTGATCATGACATACATTTTAAATTTCTAATTTGCTAAATTCAACTGTATGATAAATGTATGTTTCATTGGAATTCAAAATATTTTAATTGAATTGTTGAACTGAATTATATCAAAACTTTGACATTATATAATCTCCAAACCTTGATCAATCAAGTAGAGTTATGAAAGCAATAGTACAAACCATGATTTCTCAGTTTTCTTCCTTGAATTTATCTGTCCAAATTGTTATGTGATCCTGATGCATGTGGGCAAAGGGTTACACTTCGTAATTCTGAAGGTTCACAATTCTGAAACACGGAAATTGCCTATACCTCGATGTTCGTTATTCCCAAAACGTGAAAGGATTCGTTATTCCGAACATTTGTGGCGTTATTCCGAAGGTTCGTTATTCTGAAAGTTTGATAATCCGAAAACGAAATAAGGTTCAATGTTCCAAAGATTCGTTAATCCGAAAACGGAATAAGGTTCGTTAGTCCGAAAAAGAAATAAGGTTAGTCAATCATTTAGTTTTCGGACTAACGAACCTTCGGAATTACGAACCTCATTTCTTTTTCGGATTAACGAACCTTCGGAATTACGAACCTCACTTCGTTTTCGGACTAACGAACCTTCGGAATATCCGAACCTTCGGAATAACGAAGCTTCGGAATTACGAATGTATGCGTGGGCAAAGTCTTGTTCTGTTTGCGACCAATGAACGTAAAGGGCATTAACACGTTATAGCATAAATGTTACCAAATAAACAGAACAAAATGGCACACAATGGGATTATTTCAAGCAAGAAAATTGAGAAATCCTGCTTCATGCTATTATTTTCCTAACTCTACTTGGTCAATCAAGATTTGAAAACTATAGTAACATGTCAAAGTTTTGAGATCTAGATAAGAAAAAAATAGGCCTAAAGTGGTTGATAATTCATTATCTTTTGGTGACACTGTACTTCTTATGTATTTCGCCTGTCCCAGACACCAAAACAATCATATTATATATTTTTTGGCCGGTATTAAAGTTTGGTGGCCCCAAAAAGTAAAGAAAAGCATTAACAAGTGGAGCGCCTCTGGCAGTCTCGCCTGCATTATGCCATTCAATATAGGAGCAGTGCTGAATTTGAAAAACAACTACCCAGTATTAAATAGACATTTAGTTTTAAAAAAAAAATTCATACGGCAATAAAATACGTAATTCAAAGACCGTAAATGACCTTGGTCATGTGACCTGAATCTCATGTAGGATGTTCAATGATACTTGATTACTCTTATGTCTAAGTTTCATGAACTAGAGCTATAAACTTTCAAAGTTATGATAGCAATTCAGCAAATACATCCAACATGGCCAGAGTTCATTACCCTAATGACCTTTGACCTTGGTCCCGTGACCTGAAACGCACAGGATGTTTGCTGATACTTGATTGCTCTCATATCCAAGTTTCATTAACTAGATCCATAAACATTCAAACTTATGATGGCAATTCAACAAATTCACCCAACATGACCAAAGTTCATCGACCTTGAATGACCTTCAACCTTCACCTTAGTCATGTGGCCTGAAACTTGCACAGGAAGTTCAGTGATACTTGATTGCTCTTATGTACAAGTTTCATGAACTAGATCCATAATCTTTTAGTTATGATGGCAATTCAACAAATACCCCAACTTGGCCAAAGTTCATTGACCCAAGATGACCTTTGACCTTGGTCATGCGACTTGAAACTTATACAGGATATTCAGTGTTATATGATTACCCTCAATTCCAAATTTCATGAGCTAGATACATATACTTTCACACTTATGACAATTCAAAAACTTAACCTTGGTTAAGATTTTGATGTTGACTTTCCCAACATGGTCTAAGTTCATTGATAATAAATGACCTTTGACATTAGTTACATGACCTGAAACTCCAGCAAGATGTTCAGTACTACTTAATTACCCTTATGTTCAATTTTCTTAAATACAGACATATACTTCCAAAGTTATGACATTTCAAAGACTTAGTTAAACCTTGGTTAAGATTTCAATGTTGACGATGTCCACCCCCCCCCCCCCCCATTGTGCCTTTAGTCTCACTCTGCTATGCAGGCGAGGACCCCAAAATATGAATAAAAATAAATTAAACTTCTTAAGTATTGATTCTGCAGCCACAACCACTAAGTTTCAGTTTGTACATCTTGTATGTAGAGCTTGTTGTTGTTGCAAATTGATATATTTGTTGTAAAGTATTGCACTACACCATTGTAAATATGAAATGATTGAAAGAGAAAAATAAATGAATTGCATTGTTCCCATATGTAGACTTTTTTCTTTGATCTTCATACAGACAAACACACAGATCTAATGGTAAAGTATTTAAAAGTAAACTATGATATGCTCATTACAGAAAATTAACAAAAATAAAACAAAAAAGAATATTAAAGAAAAATAAAACACAGAAAAACAAGAGGAACGCCTCTGGCAGTCTCGCCTGCATTACACGATTCGATAGTACACTGGCCGATAAGTATCATAAATCTCACCTCAATGCTAAATCCTGCTTCAACTGGTTTAGCATGGGATATTTTAGCATCAAGGTGAGATTCATATTTATTGGTCGATGCAAGTACTTTTTATCTAGCACTGCTCATGATGTTGTCGCCCTCTAAATGCGTCTTGTAGCTACATAACAACGATAACAAAGATAGCAAGATGGCAACAATAACATCTGTAAGTGCTCATGGATCTTCTCATATGATTTTTTCTTAAAGGTCAAGTCCACCCCCCAAAAATGTTAATTTGAATGAATAGAGAAAAATCAAACAAGCATTATGCTAAAAATTTCATCAAAATCGGATGTAAAATAAGAAAGTTATGACATTTTAAAGTTTCACTTATTTTTCACAAAACAGTGATATGCAAAACTCAGTGACATGCAAATGAGACATTCGATGATGTCCCTCACTATTTCTTTTGTTTTTTATTGTTTGAATTATACAATATTTCATTTTTTACAAATTTGACAATAAGGACCCTACTTGATTGAACCATATAGTATTAAAAAGTGGTAATTACACATGTTCAGAGAGGAATTAATCGTTGTTTCAGACAACAGGGAGAAAATTTGAATATTTCATATTTCACATAATAAAATACAAAAGAAATAGTGAGTGATGTCATTAGTCTCCTCATTTGCATACGGACAAGGATGTGAATATACCTGTTTTGTGAAATTAAGCCTAATTTTAAAATGTCATATTAACGTTCTTATTTTTCATCTGATTTTGATGAAATTTTCAGTGTTGTGCTTGCTGGATTTTTCTCTTTTTATTCATATCAACTTTTTGTTGGGGTGGACTTGTCCTTTAATTTTAATGGAATTTTCCTGGAAAAAGCTCATTATTTCCAAAGGGGAGGGAATTAAGTTGTAGCCCATTGTAACAGTTAACTTAGGGCTAGAAAAATCTTAAAGAGAAGTTGGGATTTTGGGGAGGTTTAATCGTGTGTGTACATGAATGGGGCACAGTCCCTGATACCGTAGAGATTAAGCACATCAGTGGAATGACTTTAATCTCTAAGTTAGGAGTCTCCTGGCTATAGTATAAGATCTGACGTGACCCTCATCAACAATTTTTTTAATATTTTGCACACAAAGCTAAATTATAGAAGTGGAAAAGGGACAAGTAACTTAGATCGTTCGGTAAGTTTCATAGAATTATTTCATCTTATTTGAAAAGTTGTCAGTGGATCTAGCCATAGATTCCAATGGCATGCAATTACATTCCAAATCTGACCAATGTGACAACTGATTTGTCATTCTGTCATGACATCATTGTCAATGTCAATGTTTTGCCTTTTTTATGCCTGAGCTGAGCTGTGCAGTGATGACATGCACATCACGTAAATAATGTTCCCATGGCCATGCTACGCGACCACACCTCATGAAAATCATTGCAAGGAATATCGACATGAAGACTAAATTGACACAAAAAAAGGACGCAACAAGTGCGACGACTAGACCCGTACCAGTTGAGTCGAGTTGCGTTCCGGCCGAGTTGTCCCTTATCCGCACAATGCAACTCACACAATTTACAACGTATGGGACCAAAGAGAACATTAAAACTAAAGAGCTAGATCTATGCCAATTAATGTTTAAAAATCAGGATTACATCATAGTGAGTAGGCCAAGCTCACCAACTAATAAATCATTTTAGACACTCCTTTTTAATGTAAAATACAAAATATTCACACTGACGTGAACATACCTGAATGTATTTATATTTCTTTTGACTCCAATTCTCAGTGGTCCGAAGTCCGAAATTTGTCGCAGTGATACGTCTGTGCTAAATTCGGTCGGTACGGTTATTAGTGCAGGTGTCGTCAGTTTCGTGTGTCCTGCCTGTTGCATGAAATGCTAAGTTTATGGATGCTGAAATAATTTGTGGTGAGTTTTTAATTTAGTAGACCTAGAAGTTTGTTGAGCAATAAATTAGTAAAATGATAACAAATAAATCAATAACGATAAATTGACAATTAATTATAAATTGATAACAATAAATTAACTATAATCGAAGGATTATAGTTAATTAACTATAAGACATAAGGATTAATCCTTGAGGATTGATAAGGATTAATTTTATTAAGGATTTTAGTTAATTAACTATTAATCCACAATACAGTACGACAACCACAGCTGGTAGGAAGAAGAACTAGGTCGTGTCGTCAATCATACATATACGTCCCGTTAATTTTATGGATGCTGAAATAATTTGTGGTGAGTTATTGTTTGTTGAGCAGACATTTTAATCCTTCTTGTCTGTTCCTTCTTTTCTCCCCTCGGTTTTGAAAGGGGAGGGGCTGACCATGCAATAATCATAATCTGATGGTCATTTGTACGTTTTTGCACACGGTTTTGGAAAAAAGAGCGGAGGTTGAAGCCCCCGCAGCACCCCGCGGGCCCTTTCATGACGATGGTCGATGGATCCGATGAGGTCCAACATTGCGACCTCGAGTCTATACCATTGCTTGTATGATAAACAGCATTGTGATGGATTTTAGACAGCGTTTTGACCGATATCTTAGTTGTTTATGATAAATTGTAATTTCTTGTTTTTAATCGTGTAGTAAGATTTTACGTTTATAATTTTTATACTATTTTATTTAAACTCTTTATTATGGAAGCTTATAAGTGCCACCCAGATGTTGAGATAATTATCTTGTGAAGTCGACATCTTGATAGGAAAAGATAAGATGACGACATCCCGGATCTCATCATGACGACATCTTGTAGAAGAGATGATCAGATGACATGATCATGGATCGAAGATCTTGTCATCTGTTCTAAAGGACGTCGACATGACGAGATCCGGGATCTTGTCATCTGATCATCTCTTCTACAAGATGTCGACATGATGAGATCCGGGATCTTCTCATCTGATCTTCTCTTCTACAAGATGTCAACATGACGAGATCCGGGATCTTGTCATCTGATCATCTCTTCTACAAGATGTCGAAATGACGAGTTCCGGGCCAGTCTCGTCATCTGATCTTTTGCTATCATGATGTCGACTTCCCAAGATAATTATCTCAACATCTCGGTGGCACTTTTAAGCTTCCATACTTTATTATTAGGACCTTTGTTTTAATAAGTACTGCATCTAAACATATTGCAATTTTATACCGATTTTATTTGAGTATTTTTGTAAACCTTGACTAGTGAGGAGAGCCTCATAACAGAAAATAGTTTTTATTTTAGTCACCCTCAGGCACTAATCGGTGGTAATTTCTTCCTCTTGTATGCATTCTTGTTGTTTTTGGTCTGGACTCAAAATAAAAGAAATAAGATTAAATAAATAATTATTATTATCTTACGCATGGCGTTGGCCTATGTCCCACAGAAATAAGCTTTCGAGCTTTCGTAGGTTATCCTTTTCAATCTTATAATACTGAATTATTGTTATTGTATAAAAAATCCATTGTTATGTTTTGGTGACTTGGCAAATAAAATCAATCAAGGCTGGATCCGCCTTAGTCAAACTGTGCTTGGCAGGCATATTCCCGAGATACATTGAAAAGATTCATTCCATTTTCTAAATTCATGTTGAGTTATTTCAATAAAACATACAAAATATAGATTCTGTGGGAACAAAAAATGATAATCCCCTAGTTCTGAAATTATCTTTAAAAATCTACAGAACCTCATGAAAACGCATCAAAATGTCCAAAATGCAGTTTGTGAAAGTAGCAATGAGCGAGGGAAAGCGAGATATTTTTAACATAATCTTTATTCTCTGGCGAATTAAGGTCTGTCACCTAATAAGGCTGTATGCCAGTGGATGAAATACCTGATTTGAGGATTCATTATCGAATTGCAAAATAAAAGCAGTTTTATTAAAGCCTAGTACAACTGTTTATATTTTGCAAGATATATATTTTGCAGAAAATGTGAAATAGTTAAAAAGTAGAAAAATATTTGAAAAAAAGACGGTGATTATGAAGCACAGATACGAATAAAAAGCTGTACATACATACATACATAGTGCATTATTTTTGGAGAGAATCAAGGCAAAGGACCCAAATCGACCAACCCCATTTTCATGATATAATTTGCAACTGGGTTGTTGCTAGTAAGTTTTGGTGGATTACATTTTTAACTAAACCACAATTGCTTTGTTTCGAGTGTGCAACCATGCACCCCCAATGGTAGAACCAATCGACGAAGGTTTGTGGAACCATGGTGGAACCAATACCCGCTTTTCGATATTTAAAAGAGTGCCCTCTTGAGTTTTGTTTGAGTTATTGTTTGATTTTTTTTTGGCCCGCCCTCCCGCCCCACCTCGCCCAATCTGGAAATAATGTAGGCCACTGCTGCGGAATTTTTCGAAAAAAACTCTCTTTAAGTTTGTATTTTATGCTTTATTATTTACTTATGCCGCTTTATTCCCTTTCTAAGAACGATTTTGAAAATAGAACACTTCCAAGATATTCGTTTTTAAATATATCTCAGTAGGCCTATGCCACAACAATAATTTACTTCAAGATCTAATTTATGTGTAGGTCCTATATGTTGTCGATCTACGGTCTATCGAATTCAAAATATTATTTTTTTATTTGCCCCGTGTGTTCTTATCAATCGGCCAGCATGTATTTTCACATCAAAACAATAAAAAAAAAGAAAACAAAAATACAAAGATCTATAAAATCAGTAAAAGTCTATTCCAACCTCTTTAAACCTTTTGCAGAGAGTGTTTCTAATGACTTTTCAATACCAATATTGAAATGAAATCAGTAAATAAAAACAAATAATGTGTAGTATTAGGTGATTTGGTTCATGGTTGTAGTCATGGTAGTGGGGAAGTGTTTGATTTTTAAATTGTCTTCACCATTTTTTACGTGAAAAGGCGAATTTCAACCGAAGCCCGACTTCCATTTGGTCTTTAATATTTTTTTCATTTACTTTGTATGTGATATTGGTTAAACATATTAAACTTAGGTGTATCTACTCTATTTTTTTTAAATAAAGAATAGTAGTAGTAGGAAGTTGGGACTCCTGGTAGTCTGGTATTGCTTTCCATGTAGGTGTGAATATGTGCGATCTCGTAAGAACCTACCGTTTCGCGTTGAGAAAACTTTCAATAATGAAAAATTATTATGACGAGTGGTGGAAAGAAAAATCCTTCCCATGTTAAGTTGTCTCTCCAAGTCCTTTTACCTCGAAGTCTGTTCTGATTTTATTTCAGGAACGGTTTATACTGCAGGGGGCAGATAACCACAAATTTCATATAAATTATCATCAGATTGCCAAGCTTTGCTTTGATGATAAAGAAAGAGAAAGATTGAAAATGATGTATTTTTAACTTCATATTTTTTTAGAGAGAGGGGGTAAATATATATAAATGCATCCCCAGATACGTCTCGTGTATTTTGTTGGGAATAAAACCAGTGACTTGGGGCTTCATCCCTCTCCCTCTCTTTTCGAAAAAAAGTTTATAGAAAAACGTACAATCACCATCTAACTGCGATTTCATGAATGCCCCCCCCCCCGACCCCCTACACTTTCGTTAACGCTAAGCGCCCCCTGCCCACTCTATATGCGCACATCTAAATTACAAAAATTGTTGCCAATAGTTCGACAACATTATAACAATTTATCGAGACTAGTGTTCCGTCTTCCCATCTAGGTAGCAGTACCCCCACCCCCCCTTTATCGTCTTTCATGTCTTTTCTTGTGGTTTACCTATACGGTCGATAGTATCGCTTTTCTTTCTTATTCAATGTCCGACAAAAACAGCGCCTTCTAAAAGCAACAAAAAAGACATCCTATTATCATGGAGCTATGCTATTATCTTCGACCCACATAATGATACTCTGCAGTTTCCAGCGCCTATTCATGAACTGTCCCAGTGGCTTTCCTTTGAGAATGAAAATGATAGCGCTATTGAAACTGTTATACGTCGAAGTCAATTTTCAGATTTACTCGGGCAGTGACAGAGAACGAAACAAGGAAGGCAGAGCAGTCTTACAATTTCGAGGGATGATAATTGCCGAAAAGGGGAATGAAGATGGCCGCCAGTGTATGCCTATCGCTTGTATTATGAAGAGGTTAATTATACCAGAGCCTAATACTCAGAAGTCTTTTTAGTCTTGCAGATCATGGAAGTTTTTTCAACAAAATCAAAATAAATGGAAACTTTCAACATCCATTCCTGTCCCTGTATCCCGAAATAACCGTTTCAACACTAAAAATAATTCAAACAACGCTGTTTACTACGTGAACCGCACAGTAGTTGTTTAAACATTTTAAACACGTGTTTAAAATCTTAAACAACAACGTTAATATTCAAATATCTATTTATCAATAATTTAAGCATGGTTGTTTAAGATTTTAAACACTTCTTTAAACTGTTTAGACATCTACTGTGTAATTCACATCGTAAATAGCGTTGTTAAAATAATTTTTAACAGTGAAGGGTTCAATTTACAGGAATGCTATTGGCATCACATCATTTTTCTATAATAAATTCATATCATCTATTCAACATCCTTTTTAAAATACAATCATACACAATTGTATATGATTGAGTATGACAACAAATAAAAGTAAAAGAACTTAGATAACAATATAAACAATGAGGAAATAGGAGAAAGGTAAAAGAAATTAAAAGAAAAAGTAGCGGATGCAGGGAGTCGGAAAGGCTCAATCATAAACTTAAACTATCATTGCTGAAATTGAAATTATCAATAGTTGTTGTACATGTTGTACGTTTTATCATTGTTTTGTTGATAAAATATAAGGACAAGGGCAAGGGTTTACTAAATTGATTAAGTGGGACGGGTCTCGACTCGGTCACATATAATAATGGAATCCATTTCCATGTATATTTTGTTTACAATATTTGGGTGCTTGATCATTGTAATACATGCCTTACGCCTCATGTGTATACATTTCCCCTCTTTCCGCGGGGGGGGGGGGGGTGATTCATACTCATGTTGTGTCCTGAAAATAAAACAACTTTCAATCGTTGCCGAGATGCCGAATAGTGCATACATGTATGCTATATACCTACCAACAAGCATCCTTACACAGGATTAGATATTTTCTTTGGGATTCTTTTCTCCCCCTATTATATTATTCTTCTCAGGGTCGGATTGGCTCTCCTTTAACAGTCCTCCTTTCAAAATAAAGCTTTCCCTGTCCATTGTGACTGGCTATAGCCAGGACAAAGTCTGTTTCTTCGTGTCGGGGTATCACTTTAACAAGCCCATCTTCCTCCTATTCAACCCATAGAATTGGCTTTTAAGCCTACGTCTCATTCACCGTCTTCTGGCTGCACGACAAAGGAATTTTAATTAAGGTGTTGTGTTCGGGGAGGATGCGGTACATGGAGTCTTAAATTGGGACATTTAGCAGGAAAAGCTAACCAGATAGTGCTTAATTCGGGCGTATTGATGATAAATCTATTGGAAAGGGGATCGATATTGTCTTCTGAATAGGTTATGGTAGACTGGATCTAAAAGAGTTGAGTACAGAAGTAACGAAAATGTGAAACAAACTCACTAAAGTTTTAGATAAAGATATAAAAGTGGTTGTGGAGTTGATCACAAATCGACACAAATTTTCATTTTGTTTATCCTACTGATTCTATATATAATTTATCAGAGTTTTGTACTCTACATTAAAACATGATACATCCATTACATTTCCTTCCCTCTACCTTCTTTTCACTTTCGATTCCTTCAATCCCGTCTTTTTTGTTGACCGAACAACAAACAAACCAAAAACTGATAGAATTCCCATCTCACTCTAGTCCCGACTGTATCTTTACTCAAATAACCTTAGTTTCATGCAAAAATGTCAAACGTCTTCCATTCATTTTTTTTGTTGACATCTTGTCTTTATCTCCTCTTCGTCCCATCTTCTTATCTTGCAATGATTATTGCGCTTGGTTGTTTTCAAGATAACTTTCTAATTATGTAACGGTAATATGAATGTTCCATATTGTCATTATCTTTGGTTATCACTTTTAGGTGATCATCAAGGGGTTAACTCCTTGGTGAGATCGAGATACAAATCGTCATCCTCAATCGAAAATAGGTAACCGTAATAAATGCATAAGCAGAAAATGTGCACACATGTATAGTTGCTTCATGGGTATCTATTGACAAATGACTGTCTTCCCAAATAAGTCTATTCAAACCTAATATGTCAATGTCATCGGGATCGAGTTTTTTTATTATTAAATGGAAAACAATAAATGAATCATAATTATGGTGTATGATTGCGGATCCTATATGTCTGAAAAAATGGGAAAATGTTGAATTTTTCATTCATCTTAGTCTTCCTTATTTTCACTCTTATTTCTGCCGTTGTCTTTTCATTTTGTTCATCAGTTGGAGGTGTGTGCGTGTAAACGGGGGGGGGGGGGCAGGGGGTATTTGCCTTTTCCTCTGCTGCTCTATACCCTTTTAGCAGAAACATGGATCCTACTCCATGCCAGAACCAAGGAGTTGGGAGAAGGGGGGTAATAGGAGCGGGTTCAAGAGGCATGATGATCTGGTCTAACTTAAGAATCGTTCGGACTCTCAACATGACAAGAGGTCTGTATAATATTACAAGTAAATCCCATGGAATGTCCACTCAGAGGAAAGTACCAAGACGACGTGTCATCGTGGTCTGTGATTCAACGCCCCCTCTGTTCAGAAGATGGGTACCATGAGGAGATTGGGAGGGAGAGGGAGGGGGAGGGAGGGAGGGAGGGGAGGGAGGAAAGGGGGAAGAGGGGTGGATGTAGATGGGTAACGAGCCCAGGGTAACGAGATTGATCGATTGTTAAGATAGGGAATCAATAGGGGTTGGGTGAAGAGATGACGAGATGGACGAGATGGTTTTTTTACAGGTATAGGGAAATCGAGTCAGCAGACATGGATACTGAATTATCGATCCCTTTTTAAATGAATATCAGATTAAACAAATTGTAACTTCTGAATATCAAATTAAAAATATATTTACATGACATGATTAATATGGTTCTCGATAATTATTAACATCTTGTTCTACATGTCTGACGTTTGACTCGATCTTAAAGATTTTAAATTTTGTTTAAAATAAATTCCTCACAATCAACATCCCACCAGCCCATCGACAATCTTTTAAAGACAAATGAAGAAAAAAAGAGAAATGGAAAGAAATGAAAGAGGAAAAGAGAAAGGGCGAGAGGAAACCCCCTCAGGATTTCTTGTGAATACTGTAATAACTTCCACAGATCTCCAGAGCTCGCCCGCTCCATACATTTTTTTTTATTACCGCCGGTGACCTCTCCCGTAATGCACGTTGATTCACGACCCCAGCTGTGCGGAGCGAGTTAATATTCTACCCGGGAGAAGAGGGCGAAGAGCTCTGTCATTGGTCGGCCGTTTATTGGCTACACTGTTTCCCTGCAAGCTCGCCAACCCCACCGAGGCTCTTATGTTTGTAACCTTCTTATTTATTACTAACAGAGCTGGTATATGATATTCACCGTTATAATGCATCTTCCCTGCCTGTTTCCAGTCTGAATTGGAGTTCTACGCGACGCAGTTGGATGGTAGAAAACTATTCACCGGGAATGCTCGATTGTGCATCCACTGTCCGATATTATTTTCTTATCTACCTTCCCCTCTCAAGAGGCAACGCACTTTTGAGGAGTATATCAACTATTATCGACTTGTATCATTTACCGACAGGAGTGATATTGAACTACATTCGCAACGTTTATCGAGATGAGATCACTCGAGAGAGCATCTGTAGATTGAACAAGAGCTAAACTTGTGTAAAAAGCTCATGGTTAACGGTTTATCCGTATCGTTTACATTTTCATTGAAGTCGGTGGCTCTTGATGTTCTCATTTGAATGAGTTTGTTGTATGCTTGAGCGGATTACGCTGGATAAAAAAAAGCTGACGGTCTTCATTCATCTCGCTCCATTCGATCAGTGTGTGCGCAACAAGCAAACCAGACAGACGTGTGATCAGCAAACGGCGCTAAAACAAATTTTCAAGTTTTTCCCTTCTACCTCTCAAACTCTGCCCAGTATCAGACTCCACTAAATATTGCGTGCAGTGGGAGGAAAAGAAGGAGGAGGGAGGATTCCAACTGATGCCTGCCAGGATTTGTGAGCGTCGAGACCTTGTAACAAGGAACACGTGTGAAATAGGAGCGGGATCAACTGTAAAGTGATACGCCGAGTGGCGTGTAGAAAACATCGAAGGTGAAACCCCAATTTGAGGAAACGTAAAGCAGACATGAGACTGGAGTTTCATCATAGTCTATACCAAGGGTTGTGAAATGAGCTCCAAGTAACTTATCATTGCGGTGAATGAACTGGGATTGATTATTAACACTTAAATGTCATCTCATGTTACTTGGAGAATAGTTTGGATGTCTGAGGGAAGATATTTGATGTTCTGATGTGGAAATTAATCGGTTGTCATGGCAACGTGGAACATCATCCTTTCCATTTTTGTGTTGTGGGGCTGGTGTAGTGGCAGCTATGGACTCGGAGTGCATCACGCGAAGAAACAGGGACATTGTGAGAGGATAACCATTGATTTCTGCCAAGGCATTGGGTATAACATGACCAAGATGCCCAACCTATTTGGACATGTAACGCAGAGTGAAGCAGCGCCGAGCATCCACGAGTTCCGTCCCCTGGTCGTCGTCGGTTGCGCCGAGCATCTTCGTCTCTTTCTCTGCTCGATGTACGCCCCTATGTGCTCTGAGCACATCGATGTCCGGATCCCATCTTGCCAGAGTATGTGTGAAGATGTGAGAAGGAAATGCGAGCCAGTGATGGCCCGTTTTAGTTTCGGCTGGCCCGAGAGTATGAACTGCGACAAGCTTCCTCGAGGGAAAGACCTGTGCATGGTTGCCCCCGACACCGCTGATGTCGGAGAAGTCATTCCGACCTACGATCCCATCTACAACAACGGAGGGGGGCCTGATGATAACAACCAATCTGGTCCGCCTGAAGATGGTGAGAGGGGATCGAATGAGACGTCATTGGCACCGCCGACTTGCATCAATCCTAAGAAATTTGTCTTCGTGTCGCAAACGAACTCCTGTGCGCCGAGGTGCGACGTCGACGTCTATTTCCAACGATCCGACAAGGAATTTACAGAGATGTGGATGGGTGTCTGGGCAATCCTCTGTTTCGTCTGCACCTCCATCACCGTCCTCACTTTTCTGATAGATCGTGGTCGTTTTAAGTACCCAGAAAGACCTATCATCTTCTTATCTATGTGCTACAACATCTATTCCATCACATACATTGTTCGACTTATTGTTGGCCCACAGGCCGTTGCTTGTGAGAAGACGTCAAGCGGCGTTCCATACTTGATCCAAGAGGGTCTTGACAGCACTGGATGTACCATCGTGTTCCTGTTCCAGTACTACTTCTTCATGGCCTCGTCGATTTGGTGGGTGATTCTGACGTTGACGTGGTTCTTGGCAGCTGGGATGAAATGGGGTTATGAAGCCATAGCAGCATACAGTAGCTACTACCACGTTGTTGCTTGGGCATTGCCAGCTTTAAAGGCCGTCATCGCCCTCTTCAAACGTCGCCTCGACGCCGACGAGCTGACTGGAATGTGTTACATTGGAAACCACGACCCCGATGTTCTTACATACTACGTTCTCGTCCCGCTTTTTATTTATTTCGCAATCGGGACCCTTTTCATTCTTGCTGGATTTTTCTACCTATTTAGGATTCGCAAAGTCATGAAAAATGGCGGCACCAATATTGACAAGCTAGAGAGGTTAATGGTTCGTATTGGGATCTTTTCAGTACTCTACACAGTGCCTGCTACTGCAGTGATTGCTTGTTATTTCTATCAGAGATCGAACATGGATTACTGGAGGATTGTAGCAGAACACGCCCCTTGCCAGCCCCTTCCACCAGAACAAGGAGGGGGTTGTGCCCCCATGAATTATTCCATCCCATCCGTCCCCGTTTTATCAGTGAAACTCTTCATGTTACTTGTGGTGGGCATCACGAGTGGTATGTGGATTTGGAGTTCAAAAACCGTGCAATCGTGGCAGAAATGGCTCGGCGGATGTGCCCTTTTTAAACCAGCACAGAAATCATCATTTCAACAGCAGCAGTTAAAGCAGCAACAGCAGCAGCAGTATCCAAATGGGGGAACGCCGAACAAAGGGAACAGGGCCCCGACGCCCCGGGGGAAGTATCCAACAATAAATGGCAACAACAGAAGCACTGGGATCGTTTACAGTTCTGTGAACGCAAGCAGTGCCATTGTATGACGCTTGAAAGGGATATGTACTCCAAAGAGTTTTTCCTTCATTTTTAAAGAGAGATTAAATGTATATTGTGTTCACAAACGGCTATTAAACCATCGAGAGGTTTTTCTTTCGACAACGGTCACATGTTATTATTCCCGACGTCGACCCTCTCTTTGGTTCACCCTGTAAATCTAAACAAGACATCTCGTTTTTATAGCTTCTTGTAATGTAATTACATCGAGTCTGTATTGTAGGATGTGTTTTGTACCGATTTGCATGCAAAGTGGGACAGTTTTGTTACATTGTATAAATAAGTTTCGAATATGTATCATTTGCAATGAAATGAGTTTGTCATTGGCGTGGCGTCCACTATAGCGTTCTTGAGATAGTAATTATCTTACTATACAATTTTGTTGATGTTGCTAGAGAAAATTGTTATGAAATGGCATTGGTTCCTAGCTCAATTCCCCTTCCATTATCAATGTACGTTTGTCAATCTCCCAAATATACACTTTTTATTTCGTGATGTTTATATCTTCCATTTTCTGGGAATTACTGGTTTGATATTCTGTTGAGCTAATGTAATGGACATTGGGGAATGAATAGTGCGCAGTATTAAATTCATACGAAATATTATGTTTATCATATCAAAACATCCCCAAATTAGCAATGCCTCTTTAAAATTTGCCCCCACTTTTCCCTTTAATTTGAGGTGATGGTCTCTGACTGAGGCATTGGAATTATTCTGTTTTATCATCCCCCTAATCCGCCACATCCAATCAGAATGATCAACTTAATTCAAGGCTTTCAATAGAATCGATTGAGAAAGCTGGTCGAATTGATTTCATACCCCAGCGACCCCCGTTCACGCCTAGCCTGATCCCTCCAACCCCCAATACCACCACCACTTGACAATGACATTGGTATAACCGGATTTCACACTCGGGCCACCTGTACGCGTTAGCAGAGACACTCCACGATTCTTATCCCGCTGCGATTTTTATCAACATTGGCTCTTTCACAGAGTTTCGGCAACAATGGCGTCATTGGCGTGCGCCCCTTGGGGTCCTTGTTTATTTATTTCAATTCCATAATTTTCCCTTTACCCCCACTTCTTTAATTTTCCTCACTTTTTGTCATTCATGCTTTGGAGGAAGTTTCCGCCCAAGTAGACGAGAAGAAAATGTTCTTTAAGAATCGAATCAACTCGTCAGGATGGATGCAAGTCAGCATCACTGATTGAATATTATTCGATTGGATTAGCTTTGACCCTTTTAATTTCTGAAAAGGTTCTCTCTTCCCTGCTGCCGTGTAATAAACAAAAACAGTGCTGGGGGTATCATGCAATATTACTAAATATCTCACACCTCGACTGCGATATTTCATTATATTCACTGGCAGGAGAGGCAAGGTACATTACACAAACATAGTTCACCTACCGGATCAATCCGAATATCTGGTTATTAATCATTGATCAGTTCGTTCGGTCAATTTCGTTATCGAGAGCCCCCTACCGCATCATAAAACGACAAAGGCGTCCGCCGATGAGAGAAAAAAAATCAATGAATAATTGCTAGTTTGTCCATTAGCAATTTGTATACACTCATGGGGCGGCAGCCTTTGTATTTAACATGTTTGTAGCAAGTACAAAGAACCGATAACGAATAATAAATTGCCCGTTATTCGTTTGTTGGCAGCTCTTATAAAAACACGATATGATATTGAAATGATTAAGAAATGAATTTAGCAAGTATTTATGGCATTTCATGACAGTAATGTTAGCATGGTAGCCTATGTTAACCATGAATGTTTCGTTGTTTATTAGTTAGTTATGCCGCTTTTTCTATAAGGAAGGGCAGAAATAACCTTTATTTAATAAAGTTATTTCTCCCAAATTCATATATCCTGAACACAACACGTGAAAATGCAGTATTCCCTAGAAAAGTGTATATGGATTATTTCATTTGAAACAGCTTTTTTGGCTTCATTCATACCTTCAAATTAATATGGTAATATATATTGCATTCTAAAGTGCTATGTATACCACCATCATAAATTCAACAATCGTGTGCAAAAATCCAAAATGTATAAATGGTTTGTCCTTTGCTATAGAGACGAAGCTAGATTATGATCTTTGCCGAAGTCGACGACCTGCTTACCAAAGATATATATAATACAGTCGTGATTCAAATCTCATCGTTGAAATTGATTTTTATTTTCTATTGACTGAGTCAACATCCCCAATACCATATTTTTTATATTCAGAAGAGTGACGTACACGAACAAAATATATTGTGTTTGATACAGAGGTGGATATGATTCAATGACCATATCGATTTTGATTTATTAAATTTGTATCTTATAATTGTTCATAACCAATGCAAATTAGTCAGGAGTGTCTAAGGATTGTAATGTCTGTATACATCGCATCTAATCAGATTTATCCCACAACCTTTTACGAATCGCTTTTATAATGACCTCAAATGATGGATCCATTATTATTTTAGGCAGCCTTTACCCCCAAATCAATTATAAAACATAATTTTGATCGATTACATATTTTTTGTTCTCAAGCCCAAGGTATGCTATATAGGCCTAATAATGATAATCATAGCATTGTGTGTCCTTTATTAATATTTGAACTTTGAAGGAACATAATAAAATTTTCAATCCGATATAGGAATATTACAAAACAATGTTTTGATTGTTGTTATTGTTCGCAGAGAAGTGCTCATGGAATAAGGTGAAACCCCCTTGCTAAGTGGAGTCTGAATAATTATTTCAAGGGCATCGCAAGGTGTGTTAGACTTTGAATGTTAACGCATTGTTGTGAGATCAACATGAGAATGCTTTTCATGTAAACCAACTCAATGACGGGAATTGTCTAAAATAACTACCCCCCGCCCCAACTCGTTTGAAGGTTACTGTGAATATCATATACCAGTGAGCAACCATTAATTTTATTAAACCGTCTAACAACACAGAACCCCCCCCCCCCATCACCCACCATCCCTCACATTCTTCAACACTGTCAAAAAAGGAAGTGCTAATTTAGCACTTACAGTGCTTGTATAGTGACTGCACTACGAGTGCTGATTTTCTAGTTTAAATTTGAACTAGAAAGTCAGCACTCGTAGTGCAGTAACTATACAAGCACTTTAAGATGTTAAGTGCTAAATTAGCACTTCATTTTATTTACAGTGAAACTTTCGTTGTCTAGCATCGATGAGCCCCCACCCCTCCTGATTTGGACACCCCCCCGCCCCCCCCCTTCCAAACGATAACACATTCAACTTTGCTTATAATTTCTCATTACACCGATGGTGAATAATTACAGTGCTGTTTTGAATTTTCGTCAATCCATCATTAGCATGTAGAATGTAGCCAAGTCAACTATTCCCTCCAACCTTCATGGTTCGGTGTTATCATGCATGTATTACTGTTTGTACTAGTGAATGCTACATTTGCTTGTTGATATGGTTTTCACGGTTTTTATCACGATCTTTGTGACGATTTACAAGTGGTTGTGTTTTTTTTTTCAACGCCGACTATATCTTTAGTCACCCAAAACAATGCAAATACAACCTTATCTTTATTTCGCCTTTGTCAAATTCTCTATCGCAGTGGAATTACTTGGCCTTTGGAACAGGCCCCTTTGAACAGTCGTTTTCTCGGCTGCATTTATCAAAGCTTCGATTCTTTTTTATTGCCCCGACTGGCAGAAATGACAAGGTTAAATGAAAAAACCGATTTAGAAGTCATTTCTTACACAAAAGCCGCCCCTGCATTCGAATGTATATAGGTCGAGCCACACGCCTGTGCTATAGTACTGCATTCAGTTTTAAAGTGGCGCTTGAAACATATTTGTATCGTAGCTGCATGCAGTATCAATGTGCAAGAGATAAGTGATTTCAATTTATAGTTTATAATCTCACTGAATAAATATTTATAGCTGATATCGAATTGGAAACGGATTTGAATTCTTGAATTCAATGAATTGATATTTGAATTGACTAGTTAGATTAAGAACCACATTGAGTATTTTGCTCTCAGGTGTTATACACATTATGCTTGATGAGATTAATCATTAAATAAGTATTATCATGAAAAAAAGTCAAATTAATTAAAGGATTTATTAACTAAATAATGCAAAACTTTGATTTTTACTTAAATGGTCTAAGAAATCATTGTATGAGCAGGGTATAGGCCTATGAACCAAATTTTTGTTGTTAGAATGAATTAAATCGTGTATTGTGTGCATTTTTCAGATACATTTTTTAAAATTGCTAATGGCAATGTATTCATTCTGATCTCGTGTATTGATCTTTGATTACATTATTCAAAAGGAATTTTCATGATAACTGATGTGTTGCTTATAAACATGATAAATGCCCGCCCTAATAACAAAATTGGTCCAAATCAACAAATTTATTGGTTAATGTTCCCAGAATTTTGGTTATAGACAATTTTTCGCTTGGACACAAGTCATATTTACCAATAGATTTGTCATTTTGAACAACACTTTTAAGAGTTTTGGCCATGAACCAATATAGATTCAGTTTGCAAATGCTGACCATAAATTCAGAATACATGATAAAAATATTACGATTATCCTGCTTGAAACTGTTTTTTATTTCGAAAAGTCATTCAAATTATTCTTTGGTATTCAATTCAGAATACATGCTCAAAATATTACAGCAAACTAAACAGTTTGTAATGCGTCGAATATTTTGTAATGATTAAATGGCTGACGCGTGATGTTGCATGAGATCCAATCAACGTTTAACTTTCAAGGGCAACCCCCAACGTTGATGACCATAAATTTGGAAACTCATTTAATTAACCACTTTGGCACGTACCGCAGCCCACTTGTTAAAAAGGCATTGCCAATGTGGTTTTTAGATTCATTTTTAACGAGTTAGAGCAAATGTACTGAACACGTATATATATAGGGGTGTCGATATATATTCAGCCTAAATGCAGTAATCCTGATTATCCTGCCTGAAAATTCCTTTTTTGTAAAAAACCTTCTCTAAATATTATGTAGTTCATCACAAATACCTTGGTATAAAGAATTCTAATGAAGATTAATCTTGTCTGTGTGCATTTCCAGCAGTATAGGCCTACTCATCGGTGTTTGATAACTCCTATTTTGCGAGATGCATACTAAAGAAAACTCATTATCAACTGTACCTTTAAATTTACTCGATCTATAAATTAATTCTCACTCCTCTCTTGTTCGCTCGCCTCTTTATTTTCACATGCATTCGGACGGTTTAATGATATCCCGAAGTGCAAGTTCAAACGTTTCATGATGCGATCCAATCGTTACAGACTTAGAAACAGACCTAATTTTTTACAGTTTCGATGTCTTTGATCCTCGCGGTGTTTAATCTCTAGGAGCGGCGATAAAGGAAGAGAGGGGACAGGATATAAATGCCCTTTTGATTTCAAATAATGAAAAAAAGTATAGGGAAAGGGCGAAGAAAAGAAAAAAAATACTTTATATACACCAATTTTTCAATCGAGGGGTTAGCCATAACACCTTTTTGGTCACCTTTGTCACCCTCCCCTCCCCAGATGTACCCTTGAGCCCCCCCCCTGTTTCACATTAAGTATGTTAACTGAAATATTTTCAAACTCCGTCGGGATTTTTGATAGCCTTGGGGAACACATAATGATGGAAATATAATTTACAATGTTGCATGTTTTGACCTCACGTACAGAGTAGAATGATGGAAAACAAATTACGACAGGAAACACCATATCTGGGGCTGTATTTTTTTTCTTTATCAAACGAAATGTTAAGATTATGATCACAAAGACATTGGAACGATCAAACTTTCTATGTATTTGTACACACGAACGTTTTGATGTCTATTTTCTCATATTGCTGTGTAGTTTTATATGCAGAATGCACGTGCATTGTATGATATGACATCATGTTTTTGTGCCACAAAGTAGTGTGTGTTTGGCGCCACTCTTATAAAATGATGATCAGGGAATCTGATTCTAAAAGTGCATCAGCACTGGGACGTCACCACATCCTAAAATAAAGTACAGATTACCCTTCCCAATAACGCCTCTTTCCCCCTCCCTCCCTCACCGTCCGTTTCACTTATCTCTCCCTCCTTTGCGTGTATTACTGTATTTCTCTCTCCCTCTCTCTTCTGTTTCTTTCTCACCCCCTCTCTCTGAATTTCTCCTCTTTCGCCGTCCCCGTTTTCACTCTCTTCTGTCTATCTTTTTTATATCCCTTTTCTCCCCCTCTCTCTTCCCTCCTCTCTTCCTCCTCTCTTCTTTATCTTTTCTTTTTATATTTCCCCCTCTCTCTCTCTCCTTCTCTTTCTCCCTCCCAAGTCTGTTGTGACTTTCATCCTAACGATCACGATCGGTTTGAGAGGCTACTTTGTCCTGTCATTACCCATAATTGTTTCCGTTGATCTTTTGATTATATCCTAATTTCGGCAACTCTTATGTTATTGTAACTCATCAGTGTATGTAGGGATAGCCCATCTCCCCCTTCATTCGATTGGCTATGAAAGCAGTTGTCATGGTAACCACATTGGAAAAGGTTAGGTAACATTTAGCGCCTATATGCTACACTCTAAAACAAATCAGTAAAAAATGACTAGTTAATAGGGTCAGCTGGGTGCAACTGTTATTCTAGTCATATTTGACTATTTTCTAGTCATATTTTACTAGAACAGTTATTTCTGACTAGAATATTATGTCAGAAATGTGACCATCAGTGATTGCCAGATCAGTTGCTCCTAGCTGACTATAGGCCTACTGGGGCCTGTTGCAGAAAGAGTTGCGTTTAAACGCAAGTCTAAAAATCAATCGCACGTCAAAAATGCGCGCTGTTGATTGGTTGAAAATCAAGTTGCGCATGATTTTTAGAGTTGCATTTGATTGCAACTCTTTCTGCAACGGTCCCCAGGTCTAGTCAATTTGACTTATCTGTTTTAAGAGTGTATATAGCAAAAAGAAGAATGTTGTTCCATGTTGTTTTACGCAAATTGTCCAAAACATATCCAGCTACAAGTAAAACACATAAATACATGTAATTTTATTGTATAATTCAGTATATATTCATGACAGACCACTTTAAATTTAGCAATTTTGATTCGCCTCCCTTTGACTTGGCATAGCAGTATTAGCAATAAACTGAGGTTGCTAAATCAAGCAGTAAATTGAAAAAGGGTGTCTGATGATAAATCGCAATGATTATGTTTGTTTTAGATCATGTGTTGTGCCAATTACGACTTCTATAGTACTTCTATACTGTACTTTGTAAACAAACCCTGCGATAGATACCAAAATAATGCATCCGTTTGCGCTCTAGTAAGTATACTGCCTCTGAAAAAAAGACTCACCTCATAAGTCGCCTTTTGACATTCTATATCCAATCGACTTCAAAATAATAACAATAGTGATTATTCATCTAGATCTATAGGGGTTCTATTTGTCTGTGATTTATTTTTGTTATCAATAGAGTTCCTCATTTGTAACGATTCCATATTTTACAAGCTTGTCCCAGTTCTATGTGATCGCTCGCCGACGCCGCCATGTTGTATACAGTATTTACCATTGCTTTATACTTTTGAGAACTAGATCCCCTGTTCTGTGTATTGACAATGAAAAAGAGATTTATGACAACAGACTGTCATGTTGAAGAGAATATTATGATAATAAAACAGAATTTGTATATTTCGTGCACATGTGTTTTGGATGTTTGGTTTATCAATCTGGCATTTATTACCAGATCTATCTCTCTCTTCCCCATTTCTATTTAAAATATATTGTCTCTGCACGATTTTCTTTTCGACTGAGCTTTCATTCAATTCTCTTTCAGCAGAGCCAGCCCACCCCGCCCCTCTCACTACCCCCCCCGCCAGTGCGAGTGAATGGACGAGAGAGTAGAATTGTTGATCTTTTAAAAAATGTACATGTAGTTAAAGCAGGTTAGAGAGAGGGAGGGGCAGAATAAGACCAATCGGGGCACCCAGGGATGGGATGGAAGGAAGGAAAGGAGGAAGAGAGAAAGAGAGAAAAGGGAAGGAAGGAGAAAGGAGGGGAAGGGGGGAAGAAAGAAAAAGAAAAAAAATATACAGTTAGAGAGAGACAGGACAGAATAAGGCGAAATGGGAGCACCCAAGGACAGAGGAGAAAGAAAGAAAGAAACAAAGGGGGGAAAGAGAATGAAATAGAGGGAGGGGGAGAGAGGTCCAGCAAATCAACATCGACAACAAAAAAGTACCCCTGGGTTCTGTTTTATAAAACATAACAAATTGACGTTAACAGTTCAAAGCTACTGAAATCCTACAATCTGGTTGGCTGATTGTGAATTTGTTATAGAAATTGTGTATTTGTTATTATAACACGTCTTCGTGAAACGGGACACTGGCGTCGTTTTGTCTGCGTTCTATTCTTCGACTTTTTCCCATTTACATATAGGTATAATATTCTATTCATTTTTGAAAACAAAATTCTAACTTTTTAAATATACCTATTGCCTTTGTTATCCTTTCAGTTTCATGTGACCGCGAACCGAAAATATTCCCCCTTCAACATGCAACAAAAGAACCCTATTGGCCAAAACGATTGGTAACTTTCATGCCTTTTTAAAATTTAGATTTTACGAGAGAGCGTAGACTAGAGGGTAAGAAAATTTGCAAACTATGTATATTTCTAAAGCATAATGTATAATCACGAGAATGGAAGGGAAGAAAGTTTTATGTTTTGATCAAGCCGACAGAATATAAATAATTATCAACTTATTGCACGGCGAGGAAATGAAAATACAAGTAAAAAATGCGTCGAAATACGGGGGGACTACGAACAAAATGCTTTATTTTTCATGTTGGCCACGTACATTACGTACTCAAGAAAATTGTAGAATATTGTTCTTCTGCATCAACAGGCTCATATGAAAATAAACTGGTACAAGGCTATATATATATATGTTCCTCTAAAACTAAGCGGCATCTCAGGAGTGTACTTCTTTCATTTTGGAATATTCTTCCTTGTTTACGGGGTAATGAGACTTCCCTGCTCGTCCTATTACGTTGAATTAGTCCGTGTTTTAAGTCATTTTTGTTCATTACATCCTACCCTTTTAAGAAGGCTCCGATCTTTCTTAAATTGAAAAGCAGACCCGGTATCTTTTACGGCTGCAGTAAAAACCGATATACAGTCTTGTATTGTAAGAAGGAAAATAATATGGACCCTTAAATTTTCTCATAACAGAAAGGATATATATCCTGGTTTAATTTTCTTTGATTTAAACACTCCTGACAGAATTAGAATTCTTAATGCCAAGTAGAGGTTGAAGACAGGAAAGGTCTTCGAAATATTTATCTGACGTCACAGGTTCACCAACCTTTCTATATATTAAAAAAGGAGAGGCATTTTCTTCTATGAGTCTTGTGTCTACATCCATTGACAAAATTATCGTTATGAATGTCAATTTTAAAAGAATACACAAAAAAGGAACATGGTCTCATTTTACGCATAAACAATTGTGGAATAACTATATACCCAACAAATACCTTTTATCCTGCAACACCTTGAATACCTTAATAGGAATAAGCACTTCTTGGAAATAATTTTGATTTAAAAAATAAAATGGAACATAAATAGAAAGAGTACAGTGGGCAAAATAACATTTCAGGACAGTGGACATGAGAGCCTGCCACTAAATACGCGAACTTCTAAACTTATGGAAATCTAATTCTGGAGGAGATAAGAGAAAACTTATAAATTATTTTTTTCTTGCATCTTCATAACAAAAAATTGACAATCTATATTCCCTTAAAGATACAAGTGCCAGCTACTTTGATTCCCTTTAGTTTATTACACTTAAAGTGTAGCGCTGGAATAAGGATCATTTCTAGTTTTGTCGATAAATGCTATATTGTTTTTTTTTTTCATTTAATTTTCTATCATTATTTTGATTCATTCAGTTCCAGGTCTCACGATGGGGTGGAAGAGGATAACGATGGGAGAGGGACTACATGTATTTACAGTATATATTTTTATTAATGTGCGTCTTTTATTTTCGTGAACATCATAATGATCATGATGATGAAACCAAAGTAATGCCAATACCTTACTTTTGGTAAAGTGAACAATTTTGTCTCTTTGGGTTTTGTTTCTAGAACGCAATAAATAAACCCCAAAACCCGGATATGCAGGGAAATATATTTCACTAATATCACTTTTTCAACTATTGCTAATAATATTTACTAAGTCCTATATTTCCATTTTGATTTGTCTTTTTTTACACCACTAGGAATGTGGAAGACAATATTGGTATAATTTGAATTAATCGCAAAGCATGACGGTGCAAACCAAATATTGATTAGCTAGAAATCAAGAGATTACACGACACAAACGAGGCAACGGTATTTCCAATCGTAATTACTGGTAATTACCAGCCATGGTTATATATCAAGTTGAAAACTCGGAAAGAAGGCAAATTTGAAGTACTCGGATGGTCGAGACCTTTTTTCTTCTTTCCCATGTGCATTTCCAGGCATACATGTGAATGATTAACTCGCTAGGTTTGATAATTAGAGGCATGATCACCGTAACGGGGTAATTTAGCTTTGATTTGGCTTAAGAGGTGCTGGTGTGGGTATTAAGGTTTTGTTTCTTGATTGCACAGAGCGGTAAGAAATGATCCGAAAATGGAATCGGGACGAGGTAAACTGTTGATGCGAAAAACAGAAATGTGATCACATTGATTCATTATTTGCAAAAAGTGCAAGTGGGTTTAAAACGGGTAAATGTTTAAACTTTTATGTGAATTAAGGTCAGATGCTATTGTTATTTCTTGAATCTTTGACCGTATATAACACCAATTATTACTGCAGATCTTCTTCTTCTTCATAATCATCATCATCATTATCTTCTTCTTCTCCTCCTTCTTCTTCTCCCTCCTCCTTCTACTCTTCTTTATTATTATCATTATCATTATTATTATTATTATTATTTGTTTGGCCTCACCTATGCCTGGGAGGCGAAAAGCGAATGGAATCACTTTAACCCGCAGGTCTTTTCTCTCTTTTCTCCCTTTTAATTTTTTAATTTATTAAAAAAACTTTATCATCCTTTTTTTTCTTTCGCACGTCCTTTCGACACACTTCCATACCAATTTTTTTTTTTTTTTCAACTAATTTATGCAGTTACGAACGTGGTATGCGTATTTGCTTCCAAGTTTTCAATTTAAAGACGTAATTGTATATTTTACCTTTTAGACAAATTTTACATGAAAATGTATCCCCTACATGGCCAAACAAAATAAAATCTGAAGCCGCCCCTGCCCTAGAGCGCAGTACCACCGACCAACCAACCACCCACCGCTCGGCTGTATTTATATTCCAATGTGTTACTCAAACCCAGTACTCAGATTATAATACCTGCGGTGAGAATAATCTCTTTCCTTGGTTTGCAGAAGAGATCTAGCGGTATGGGAGCAATTGTAGGTCTAGTTAAAGTTCAATGTGGCCAACAATACATACTCCATTTGATCCCTCATGACTCATGTGATACAGGGATCAAACATGGAATAAAATCTTCGGTCTTCGCACGAAACAGGTCCAGTATGCCTAATACTGACTTCAGTCACACCGACGATACCAGTTCCGAAGCGATCAACGATATTATCATTGAAAATAACGTAATAGTTTTGATCGATGCGAAATTGGTTGCACCCTTGTGACTAATGTATCAATATGTAATCAATATCTTTTGCTGTAATAGCCACAACTCTATTATGAAAATATATTTTTCTGTTCTTAATCTATGGAGATGCATCATTTCAATGCTAATTCTGAAGATGAAGAGCATGATGAGTGATGTATACGTTCAATTTCATCATGTCTGATAGTTACACCTAACCTCACCCCCCAAAAAGAAAGAAAATAGATATAAAATCATTACATTCTTTTATCTGCTACACCGTTGACACCTTTTGACCAAAAATCAAAGTAAGATCAAACAAGTTTCAGCTGGTAATGGGATGATGAGGTTATTGATAATTATGAACATGAACTTACCTACACAAAATATTGGGTAAAACTGCTCCATGAGGGTAATTATGTGTCCAACCTGCAACATTGGGAAATTTTATCTATCCAGTGTGATGAAAATTTTGCCCATTCTAAAGTAATTGCTAAAGTAATATGCTTCTCGCATTGGGTAAAATATTGCCTCAAATTGGTTGGACACATAACTACCCTCGCGCTGGTTAAAATTTTACCCATTTTTTCTTTTACAGAGTATGAATTATTCATTAAATAGGCCAATTAATTTGTTCGAGATTTTATCCAACAGACGACAGGTTTCACTATTATGAAAACCAACATAAAGTGTTATCTAGCTGCACAATCTAAAAAAATATAAATCTAATTCTCACAAAATTACACATATAACAACAATATTATCATGATTATAGTATATACAAATAAAGGCCCTATTGTTTTTAAACAAAAATGAACTCCGTAATGGACATCTTTTATTGGTTCATGTATTGAAATATTCAACATGGTGAACTAATTAATAATAACAGCGGTCCAATTCAATTAAATTCAATTCAATTTCAGAAGAAGCAACAAAATCAAATAAAACTGACACTCTAGTTTCTATTCTTCATCATCCTTATTTCGGAAATGGGTTTACAGCACTGTGTATCAAAATATTGCAGCTTCTTATGTTGATTCTTGCTCCCGGTCCCGGATATAAATTTAGGTCAGTAAAACAGCAACCCCATCATGCCTATAAACGTACGTATAGAAAAAAAAATCGGGACAAAAAATACTTTATTGGATATGTGATATGGGTAATACAAGAAATAAACAAGCAAATTATAGGTACAAATATGTTCCGCCAACCCTATAACAGTTGTTTATTTCGAGTAGTGGTCAGTTGGAAAGTACGTGGTCATCTCATACGGGGCAGTGAACTTAGTGGTTTTGTTACATATCATATCTGGATGACGTTAATAAGATTCGAATGCCGCAGGCGTCAGATCCGCTGGGCAGTCTACAGTCCACCGCCGGTTTCATAAAATAACTCTTCGTAATATTATGAAGGGTCTGTAATATTTCTTTAGGTTATGAATTGCTGGTGGAAAATATGGCATGAGTCATGCTTAAAGAAAGAATAGCCTGTAGTCCATGGTTTAATATATAGGTAGGGAAGGAGTCATTCGGCGCGTCGCAATTTTCAATAAAGTCTTTATCATGTTTATGGGCAACTAGATCATGTAGATAACTTATACAACGTATATACCGTTGCCATGGTTGGAGGTGGGATGCTATGCTTTATAGACTTACCAGTGGCGTATAACGATAGGGGGGGGGGTGCTTGGTGCGCTTGCGCAACACCCCCCTAAAAATCAACCAAGTAAAAAGAGAAAAGGAAAGAGAGAATGATGAAATATGATATTTTTTCTGAATATTGTGTTAAAATCTCTCTCAAAATTGGATATGTGTAAAGAAAACGTCGAAAAAAAATTATCGCTTCTCTCGCTCGCAAGTTTTTCATTGATTTTGCATGCCGTACGCCATTCTAGCCCCGTCCAAATTTTGGCTCATTACGCCACTGGGACTTGCTGCCTTGGTTTAATATGAAGAATGCGCTTTTCATTGATAGATTTCTTTTTAAAAGTTAAGTTTTAGAAAATAATGTTTTAGAATAAAATTGATAGAAAAAGGGTAGGTATTTGCCAAATATTAAAACACACAAGTATATACCACACACATATTCGCACTGAAATGTAATAACACAGTAAAAACATTTAACATTATCTAGTTACCATAGTTATAAAATCAGATCTCCAGTTCAGCAACAAAGTGATCTCATTAAAAAAAATCATGAGAACTATATTTTTTATGCTTTGGTGAGATACGTCATGAAGGCCTGAGTCTCATGATTGGTTCAAATCTAAAACAAAAAACATAAAAAAACCATAAAAAATACCAACACGCGCTCCATATTTTGTCCATATTTCGTCATATAATTTTTAGTTAATAAGTTCCCTTTCTATTTCAAAATCCATCTTCTAGACAAATATAGCCGACAACAGTATACAAGCAAGGACAAGTATATATCTTACCCATGTTTAACCACTTTATTTGTAACATTTCCATGCATGCTTGGAATCGATGCACTTTTTTATCCGGCACTAATTATTGTTGATTAATTAATGAATCTAATTAGTGAGCTGATTAGTCTAAGAGCGCCGGCGAGCCTGAGCACGTCGGTCTGCAAAATAAATTCATATTCCTAAAGAGGAAAACATCGTAGACGGGATGAACTCATGCATGCATCCATTGATGTTTGCCAACTTTGCCTCCTCCTTCCTCTTTAAAGTTTGTATCTTACAAAAGTTAGTATGAAGTGAAAACACGCAAAAAGGAAATTTAATGAAATATGAAAGTATTGAAACAGATTTTTTTTCATTCATCATTTTATCACTATAATCGAAGTAGCTCGTCATCATCATCATCATCATCATCATTATTATCTACATCACCTTCCTCATTAACTGTTCAATATTTTGGAGTCAGGAACTACATAAAACGAATTGTGATGCACTATAGCAATGCTATGACATGTCATAATAATGATTTAATTTCACGTTGAAAGATTCCCAGCTGTCTACACTTTTTATCATAAAAACGAATTCGAAAGACGTTAAAATAAGGGCTCAGGATAATAACATACTCCAAATACACCCCGAGAAAGTGCGTGAAGCAGACAGCCACTCCCTTTCTACAGAGGAAACATTCGAATACTTAAGCGTAAATGCAAAAATCAATGTAGTTTATCCTTTAATTGAATAAAATCGAATTGATTTCTCTTTCAACAAGCGGAGAATGTGTTGTCATAACTACGCATAAGAAGAGCTCTGTGCGCCAGAGACAAGACAATTCGTTGTGGGATCTTCCTCCCTCTTTCCTCCCTATGTAAGCCTCATCCCCGAAGAAGATGCGCTCCTAAATGACATCATGCTAACTACATTGCACTTTTGATAGCATCTTGGAGTCTGTTATTTACGTTAAAATCCCAAGCTATATTTTTTCTCGCTCTCCTAAAAAGAAGCCGCATTGTCGGCCCCGCTTGAATAATGTTCACTTCATCAACGATGCACGGGGGATGGAGGGATAGTAAAGAAGGGAGGGGTGGAGGGAAAGGGGGTAAGAGGGGCGGAGATGTTAGGAAAGGAGACATGGCGATAGAGGTAAGGTAAGAATGGGAGAGGGGAGAACAAGGAAGGGTGGGAAGAGAATGAAAGATGGGGAGGGGTAGAGGGATTGGTTGAGGGTAAGACAGGAAGAAAGAGAGGTATCAAAAAGGAAACATAATTAAAAAAGTAAATGAGAGAAGGGAGAAAATGCTGTTCCTTAAAAATAATGAAAAATAAAAAGTGAAATTTATCCTATGTGTGTCTGGGACAATATAATAAACGAAAAGAAGAACGAGAAATGAGAGAGTTAAATGGAGAGAGAGATGGAGTGGTGAAGGGAATGAGGGGATGGGGATAAGAAGAACGATGCATGGAGGATTAAGGAGAGAGGGGAGAGAGATAACGTACAATGCACTTTGGCGGCTAGCTTTACGCATTAGTCATTGTACGATACAATTTATCCAGTAGAATAATGAAAGCTGACGTTTTCCATCAGGCTTCGTTTGCAGGACGCTGATTGGCTGGTTATTGGCAATGTAAGCTTCCACCATCCCGCCATTTCTTTATTTTTTATTCATCATTTCTAAACAGTATCCATACCTACAACCTTCACGTTCCCCCCGAAGAATTATTTGATTCCAGATCACACGTCTTTTTAGAAAATAGTATTTCCGAAAAGGTAATCAAAGGGCCCGGATCAACGGAGAATTGAGGAAATAGAAAATGAAACGACCCCTGATATTGGTTTTTGTTTCAGTGATTGTGTTTTTACAAGAAGTAGTTTTAGAGCGTGAAGAATATGTAGAGTGAAGTACTTTTTATTTTCCGTTGATGCCATGTGTACTTTCTAAAACACCACTTTCTACGTTTGGTAATTTTTTGTTTTCTGTATAGCTTTTGCATGCCTTTCTACAGAAGCGATATGCATCTTATACCGTTATATACCAGTTACTATAGTGCTTATTTAAAATATGTCAATGCAAGTTCTTTAAGCAGGGAAAAAGAAAGAAGATATGTATTACAATAATTAAATCAGATTTTAAACAGTAAAATACGATATTTCTCGTCTGTATACTATATCATAATAATATGGTTTTGAATACGAATGAAATATAATTTGGACAAAAAATAATCGCAATTTGTTACTGACACGTTGGCACAGCATGAGTAGGCCTATATATATTATGACAAAATATATTCTTTGCATTGTGTGTAAGAGAAAGAACATTAATCAAACACACTGGATTGCAATATTATACCGTATAATCATGGAGCTAGCTCCACGTACAATCATGCCTCACTTCCGGGAGAACTCGAAGTATCGTATATAGTATACAAAAATGGATCAACATTAATAATTCTATATGCAGTCATGATGTCTTGTGTTTTGTGAAATCAGTCCTGGGGAGCGTTTCATCAATATCTTTGTCCGACAAGATGTCAGATCTGACAACTATCCTTGATTCTGATTGGCTAAGAAGCAGTGTTACTATGGTAACTGTCAGATAAAATGGGAGTTGTCGGACGAAATGTCCGACAACTACTTACATCATGTACATGAAACGCTTCCCAACATTTCTGTCCGACAAGTTGTCGGATCTGACAACTTTCCTTGATTCTGATTGGCTGAAAAGTACTGTTTCTATGGTAACTGTCAGATAAACAGGACATGGATAAATTCCTCTCATGAAACGCTCCATGATCTACTTTTCTATCTCTTCACTTTAGACATGTTAGAAGTATATATGTTTATTTCAACTCTGTAACGTCTGGTTGTAATCACGATGATTCATGATGTTCATTGCATTCTTGAGACTCTTTCGACTCGAGGCAAACATGGCAATGAAGATTGTTAAAATTATGTGACTGAAAAAAGGATGGATTTCCAACAATGCAAAGAGACAAAAAAAATGTTCATCAATTTGAATGTTGTTTGAGAAACACAAATTGAAAAATTCTGAAGTATTTGCAGATCATGACTGTTTTAAATGACTGTCAAGTTTCTATTGAGAGACCACTTTTCATAATGAACACCACTGGAATTCGATTCATTACGTTATCACTGATTTGGGTCAATATTGATTCGTAAATAGATACTTTGATGTAGTCATGATCATTACATTCAGTTTTTGTATGAGTATGCGTGAACCATCGAAAGAGGTTTTTTTAAACTGATTTCATTTGATAGAAAGTTCTCTTCTTTGTGACTATCTTTTTTTCTCACTTAATAAATTGTAGGTGCAATTATGGCGATGAACGGGGGTCTACCATGGGTGAAAATCTGTCCCCAAAGGTAGGGGGGGGGGGACCAGGGCCTGGAAATTTGACAAGCAAAAAAAAAAGGTTATCACCAAAAATGTAAGGTCATTTTAACCCAAACAAATTTTGACAAGCAAAAAAAAAGGTTTTAACCAAAGATGTAAGGTCATTTAGTCCAAAATACATGTATTGTGAAATGGGGTATCTTTCTCCATCATAAAAGGCCAAAAATAGTAGAGGGACATTGGATGTTGTGTCCCCCTACTATTTTTGGTAGGGGGGCACTTCCCCCCTGCCCCACCACCTGGGATTTCCGCCCATGGGTTCTATCACGACGCCGGTGACAATGGCGTGACAACTTTTTACTTTCAGTGATATAACAGGGTGTTATAACTTTCAAGACTCATACATTTATTTCCAATACTATTTTTGTATTTACTCTGTGAAATATAATTTCATCTTGACCCCTTCAAGATCAAGTCTAACTCAACAAAAATTTCGATTTTAATGAGTGGAAATCTATTCATGCATATGAATAAACGTATATTCACGTCACACTTGGAGCACAATAATTTACAGACGTACTCCTGGTGTAAGCTGACATTTGGTTGAGAACCCCCCCCCCAAAAAAAGGGTTAAAATGTTTTTCAAAGTTTGTTCTTTCTTCTCATTTCCACATCTTCTCAGGCTTATCCTTTTTTGTTTTAAAGAATCGTTGGGGTGATCACCTCGCCCCACCTCTGCATGATAATTTAAAAAAAAGAAATACTGACTGTCCTGATTGCGATGCCAGATTATTCAGATACCATACATTTTCAATATTCAAATGGGGATTTGGGGGCACTCCCCCTCAATATTTCACGATCAATTAAAAAAAAGAGAAAAGGGCAGAGAGAAGGGTGGGATTATTTGCTGAATATTATGTCAAGATTTATCACATAATTGGATTTCGCTCGCTCGCAAATTCTTTATAGAAATTTTGCCCGACATGCCATAATTTATCAGCCCCTCAAAACTTTATGCTCATTCCGCCACTGTTCTAAGTAATCACATTAAATACATTTTATACAAATACACACACAGTAAGATTTCATTCAAGTTTGTGCATTCCATAAACAATGATAAAGGTACCACTGCACTCCTATCCACAGTATAATATTCGAACCCAATCCGCTTCTCCAAGAAACCGAAGCGGATGGGGGATCGGTTAAAGAGGGGCGGATTGTCGGGGCTAATCAAGTCATCTTTAACCCAATTAGCCGGCAGTTTTGGAATTCAAATCATCGTCGGGTCGGATATTATGTCGGTTAAAACGAGTAATCCAGCACGCCCTGAAGCCGTATGAAAGGGCATGTTCGAGAGAGTTGCAATCGTGGCGCAGTCACATCAAGAAAACCGATTTCAGACCGATCAAAGCTATTACGTTATTTCTTAATGGCTTACCATTGGTTGGTTTGGGTCGGTTATCTTAGTGTGACTGATGCATCATGGGATGGTCCACTGCTGGAAAAAGTACAGCGTTCTGCGCTCATGATGCGCTCTGCAAGCAACTTAATGACAAATACAGACACATCAACAACCGTATAATGTATTATGCACGCATCGTCGTTGCAGGATGCTTTTTATATACCAATACCGTCATGTTAGTCATTGTGGATGTTGTTTTAATGATTTATGTAATTTTACTGCCAACAAAGGGACCTGAATGAGCTCATGAGTTTTTTTTGGTACTAAAGCGAAAATAAATGATTCAAATCAAAATCAAGGTTAAGTTGTCTATTATAATTCTCCCACCATGTCTATATCAGTATATAGTATTCAGTTATTGGTTTCAGTCTTTCAGGAGAGCGTTTCATCAACACTTTTGTCCGACAAGTTGTCTGAACTGACAACTTTCCTTGATTTTTTTTATTGGCTGAGAGGCACTGTTACTATGGTAACTATCGGATGAAATGGGACTTGTCGGATAACACGTTAGATAACTCCTTACATGAAACTCTCCCCAGAAGTATGGTCTAACTTATTAGTATTTCCACACAAATATACATTGAGTATATGGTCTGTGCATTTAATTTGAATTGTAATTGCTACAAAACATTTTGAAATGAAGGAAATTCCCGCCTAAAAACTGCTTTATTGAAAGAGTTAAGGAGCGGCTGGGCCCATGACGAGGTTGAAAGGGAAGCCCCTTTCAGAACTCAAATACTTACCGCCAATTTTTGTGAAGGAACAGGCGCGGATCCAGGAGGGGGCCGAGCCGGCCCCGCCCCCCCCCCCTTATTTTTTGACAACCTACAGAAAAAAGTGTACTTTATCTTGATAGAAACTACGAAAAACAGAAAGAAAAGTAAGAAAGAGTTATTATACACATGATGTGTAATTTACAGCCTCGTAGCGGCCGGCCCGACCCCGAAAGGAAACAAGAGAAAGGTGAGGGGAAGAATTGGAAAATAGACTTTATATAGACTATATATAAGAATTTTCGCTCGCGCTTCGCGCTCGCATTGTCTGTGTAATGAATCCCATGCAAAAGGATTAAATGACACTTCATATATCCAGTTCTGAAATCAATTTGCACACAATATTTTAGCTCGCACATCAAGCTTTCATTATTTTGTTTGATTTACACAAATTGTTATATCAAAATTTTCAGCTCGTGCTGCGCGCTCGCATTGTTTGACTTATGAGATACTTCTCTTTGTAAATTCTTTCCCAAATTTGTCAAAATGCTCCTTTATCATGTCAGTATATAAAAAAAATAAGCTCGTGCTTTGCGCTCGCATTTAATGGTTTGAGACACACAGCTTGTTCTTTATTTAAATAAAAATGCGCTTAGACTGTTCAGTTTTCAGGTCGGAATATCAAAAATTTTGAGCTCGCGCTTCGCACTCTCATTATTTAATTGGTGATACTTGTATCCTCTTCATTAATCACTAAAAGCAGTCCTAATTGAGTCCCTTTTCACGTTACTATAATAAAATTTCGGCTCGCGCTTCGCGCTCGCATTGTTAGTTGGATACTTATCTTTGTTCATGATTATAAAAACTGCTCAGAATCTTCAGTTCTAAGGACATAAAATGTAAAAGAATTTTAGCTCGCGCTTCGCGCTCGCATTATATATTACGACCACATGAGATACCCTATCTTGTTTATAACAATAAAAACTAACATATACTTAAAATTTCAGTCTCTATATAGTTAGGACTACCCCCTGAAAAACCCACAAAAAAACAGATTATAGCGGCCAATCAAGAAAAAAAATTGATGAAAATATTTTTCGGCCCCCCCCCCCATTGGCGAAAGCTGGATCCGCCCCTGAGGAATCCACATTCATACACGAACTGTCATCTTAGTTATTGCGCGCTCCATAATTCTTGTTACACCACAAATCGAAACGTGGAGTTAACGCAAAATCGTATATACGAGTGGTAAGGCTGAAATTAAAGAAATTTGAAAATAATAAATAATCAGAGCAATAATGATTCATGCTAATTAATGAATTTCCAAGGAAAATACAATCAATACAGTTCAAAACTAGGAAATTAATACAATCAATGCCCCCCCTAAAAAAAACATGAAAACAAAATATGGTCAGCCATATTGGCTTATAGTTAAAGTGTTATTTCCAGAATTTTCTCATGAGTGGATATTGTTAACCCTCAATACATCCACATAGGGTTATATTATTTTGATTGTGAAAAAATAAAGCCATAAAAATAACCATTTATTGAAAACGTATCATTACAATATTATGAATCGGTCTATTTGGCTTATGGGCAATAACCGGTCCAATCTGATGGTATAACAATGCACAGTGGAAATATGAATTAAAAATAGAATAGTTCCTCAGAGCAATAAGATATTATCACAAATATCTTTACAACAAGGGTTGGTGGTTTCCATACTCATGATATTGGGACTGGACAAAATTGCGTACTGTTTGGAGTGGCAGTAATTGGCAACATGAAAATGAATGCCTGCCTCGGTGATTCTTTGGAGAAAATCTTTTGAAAACGGGATCTACATTGTAGGGGGTCGTGAGAAAGAAAATTGAAATTCATGTATTTGGTTGGATGCTTATTTCATTTACATTATGATTTTATATTGAAATTGAAACTGAACTCTAAAACCATAATAATGACAAGATTAGGTCAATCCTGTTTCATTATCAATATTTCCCCTCATCCTCCTCCTCATCATCAACACCACAACCACCACCACCACCTTCATCATCATCATCATTATCACCATCAATATCATCTACATCATCATCATCATCTACATCATCATCATCTACATCATCATCATCATCATCAATATCATCATCATCTACATCATAATCATCATCATCGTCATCATCATCATCATCATCATCTACATCATCATCATCATCATCATCATCTTTGGCATGAAACAACAATCGCAGTAAGTTTTCCTCCATGTCAGAAGTAAGAAACATACATCATTCCATTCTAGTTTTTTCAATTAATTGATTAATATCATAATTGAGCATTGGCTGCAGCATCCTCATTTATATATCAACAATAACATCAAAGAAAAAGGCATTTACATACTACTTTAATCAACAAATGTCATTATTATAATGCCTCTAGTGATAAACAAACAAAATGATTTTTAAAAGTATTATAGATTATTTACAAAACATATCGAACAGTATTTAACTCTTCATCGACAGTTACCATGGCAACATCAGCGTTCTACCCTTCCGAAGCTCCTACGATGTATCAGGAACGACGCAAACACTGGCACTCGATCGAAACCTTCAATAGAGAAAACTCTTGCCTCCAAGAGATGGTGATGTATTCAACAGCTATCCCATGACTCTTATAAATGACAGATAATCCATACTACATCACCCTAAGAAGATACCAGTCAGATCAGCTCCTCTCCCAGCTGTACACGAGAGAGGAGCCAGCCGCAGACCACAAGGGAGGATGGGGGAGGATTCCTATCCTATCATTTTTCGAGTCAGAAATATGATATACAAAATATCCGTCAGATTTTATTGTCAATGTCAAGCATTTTTTACATGAGGACGCAAGGGATAATAAAAACCCTCTCCTCAATGTCTTTTCTTATTAGTCTCCTTCACGCAATTTTGCTATCGATTTTCTGTTAGAAGTTCATATTACATCTTCAGTAGACGAACATTGTAGATAAGTTGGGAGAGAACGGTGAATATGAAAGTAAAATGGATGGAGTGGTGTATATGAAGAAGAGAGAGAGAGGCAGATAGTATAGAAAGATAGAGATGGAGGGGAGGGGGAAAAGAGGGAGAGAGAGAGGGGGAATATTTGTGATAGATAGAGAGAAGAATGAAGAATAGAGGGATAGAGATTTAGGGGGAGTGTTGTGAGAAAGCATTTGAAAATAAATGCGATCGATCGATGCGTTTTTCAAAGGGCAAAGTAATTATGCTTTATTTCATTATAACTGGAAAAATGTTATTTTCTCAAGATCAAAAGTTTAAAAAATTGCGTTAAACTGATAAGAAGAAAGTTTGACAAGTTCACCATATGGGATGTAATAAATTTAGCGAATTGGTGAATAACTCTGTAATGGTCTTGATAGGGAATGATCACGTACTTTGTATTTGAAATTAAATGTGGCGATCTACAGGCTTTATTGCGGTTATTACTTGAATTAGATAATACACAAACAAAACGGATCGTGGAATAAATAATACATTTTATTTTGCCCTGCTATGCTAAATGATACTAATGACATCATTATCATCCCCTCGCTCCCTCGGGGTCAAAGGAATATCCTATTGATGGTATCTAATAACAGATAGAATTGCTGCAAATTACCTCTCCTAAACACCCATTCAAACACTCTACATTCACGATCTTTTCCCATTCCGAACTGCTGTTTGTGAGAGAGTCAAGTAAAAAAAAAAATTCCCGCCAAGCCTGAGGGAAATTACAAGAAATTACCAGACAATCTACAAAAACTAATTTTTCTTTCAGGTGCTGTTTGCAGACATGTCATTTTGAGCTGGATATATTATCGTTCTCCAAATCACACATATTACTTTATCAATAAGGCTACTGTTATGCCATGGATAATTGAACAGGAGAGTAATAAAGAATAATAATAATAATCGGAAGGGAATGTAATTTTGCTTTTGGCGATGAATTTATTGTCGAATAAAAACATAAATAAACTTGGAGTTGAGGAGGGCAACGCTCTTAAGCATTCTGGGCAACTTTGCACTTTAAGTTTAAAATAACGCCATCGAACCTCTGGAAATATTAACACCATTATGTTTTGAAGTGTTCTTATCGAATTTAGTCACTAAGATCCATGTTTTGTTATAATTGAGTGGTTTTGTGCCTATACACTGTAAAAACTGCAGTGGTGTTAAAACTGACACCAGTTGGTATTAATAGAGGACCACACCCTGAGGTGTTAAAATTACACCCTAGAGATTGAACATAACACCAAAGAGTGTAAATGTAACAACCAAAGGTGTTGTAATAACACCTATGGGTGTAAAACAACTGGTGTGGTCCTCTATGTACACCGGTTAACACCACAGTTTTTGCTGTGTACGCCCGTGAAAATATTGAAAAATACCATACCCCGAGACAAAGAATCATTTATCATGGTCATGATGAATATTATATCAAATTACAAGGTACACAGTTCAAATTCCAAAGTGTTAATTAGTGTGTTGGTTTGATAATTGTTCTAATCGTCTTTGCACTGTGAGTAACAAATGGCCCGCTGATATAACGAGAGTGTTTATTTAGTAATTCCACGTACTTGTCGGCTTCTTTGTTGCCCCGCTGTATATTTTCATTCTTTTAAACAAAAATATGTTGATTTTTTAAGCTCTTATTATTGCATAGAAATCGTATATACCTACATGCATGATAATGCATCACATATCTGACAAAACTCATGATTTTCATTGAAAAACATTGTGATATGCGGCAAGAGTCAGCCCCAGCTTTTTTTATTTTTATAAATGTGTACCAAAAAGTTAAAAGTGATGGTCACCCCCCCAAAAAAAAAAAAATAAAATAAAATAAGTAAAACAATTCCGGCCCCTGATGGTTGTAATCTCATGTTCATACAGCATTATACATTTTATTAAATAAAAATCTTATTTGCTTTAAAATGAGAGGGGTTTAATAATCTCAAAAAGAAGATGGACATCTAAAAAAAATATTACTAAAATCAAGAAATATAAATGTAAGTAAAAGTGTTAGGGGTCACATGGTAGAAAATATCAATTACTAACAACGGAAATTGTAACCCCATGCATGCAATAAACTGTGATTTCTGAAGTCATTCCTTTATCATATCAGATCATTTCTGGTTCTAGAAACTGCGATAGGTGAAATGATATTTATAAAGAAAGAAAGACTGCACACTTGCAAGTATATACAGGAGGTCGAAACAGTGGAAGAAACAATAAAAAAAGAAACATTATTTTGGGTCATTTTAGTTAGTCGAATTACAGAGGATATGTGATATTGATCTGTGAAAAAGGGTATGTAAAATTTTTAACTTATTCTCCTTTTCAACTTCATGCAATTGTTTTAAATCACTCTTTGTAACGAGATAACGACAAAGTGGAATAACCTTTCAGAGTTTTTCTCAACTTCCCTCTTCCCTTTAACCCCATCTGTGAAAAGAGCTTTATCAAAGTCTAGCTGATAGCTTCCAGTGCGATTATCCAAAAGTACAGAAATATCTCCTTAGGAATAGATACATGCATCTTTCCTGTAAATAGAAAGCCCCCCTATAGCAAGAATTAGAATAGATATGCCCTGTCTGATTTAATTTAGACGCAAATCAAGTAAGAGGTTTTGTTTATTCCGCATGGCGAATGACATTCCACCAGTGAATTCTCGAATTGTGGTGCACCAAAGGGCAACGGAAAATATCGTCGTCGCATTTATATCCGATCGAAAATAGAATCATGTATACATGTTCTTTGAAATGTATAAGCAATAGTGAATTATTTGGATGTTGCATTATTTGCGTTCTAATAAAACTAAAAGAAAGATTTGTTCTGGAAGTGAACAGCAAGAAATGAATCAGAAACAGAACAAACATCAGTTATGTGTTTTTTTCATTCTAAATCATTCTTACTGTTCAGATCATAATGAATTCTAGAATTTGTGATTTTATTTTATAATGTAAAGACCTACACGTTCTTCTAGCACCCCAATATCTTTCTTTTACTGAAAGAAAAATGAAAGGGGCAAATATGAATGCACATATCGGTATTCCGATAGCTGACTAGGGAGTCATTATACTATCCCACTTTCATCTTATTTTACGAACAGCCTCAAGAATTGGTCTTGAATAAATCAAATACCTTTTCCCGCCAAATGTTTCTTCGCAGACGACACACAAAAAAAAAGAGAAATGACGATGTGGGCTCGTTATCTTCAGTAAAGTTCACATGGGAGTCGTACAGTTGGATTCGTGGTTCACCAAAGCGAAGTTTCTGTCAATTTACACTTCATTCACTCACGACATTCACCAACAGTATGTTGCTTATCATTTTATTAAATATCTTTATTATTTACTGTCTCTCTCTTCTTCTCCATGCATGAATGGAGTTTTAGGATTGCAGCTTCCCGCTCCGTCAAAAAGATTAAATAAATATGAATAAAAATGAGTAGATAAATGAATGAATAAATAAAATAAACAATAGATAAATGAATGAATAAATAAAAAATAAATAAATAAATAAGATACATGTTAATGAATTAAGATGGAATAAATGTAACAAGACAATTTTTAAAAGGAATCAAAACATTACCTTTTCATCATTGAATTGAATTCATCATCAAAATGACATCCGAATTTCCTTTAACGTCTGTATTTATTAATTTTGGTCATGACAAAATGCTTAAATAGATGTGATGTCTACTCGCAAGTTGCTAAATTCTGACCACCTTCTTATCCACTCTGTCTCTGATCGTAGTTCAACCATGTAGGTCCATGGTTCAACACATTAATGTGCAATTTTAATACGCGGGAGTTTTGTGTGAACATATCCATTATCTCCACCCTCCACGCGAGGAAACCTGATGTTTTTACGATGGCAACATGATCGGATAGAGACCCACTGTAGATCCATAAAACATGCTAACATATGCCGTGAGATGGGTGCGGGGGAGCTTCCTAAAAACATACTACTCACATTAGCAACATTTTCAAGGGTACCATCGCGGGCGGCACCTACAAAGAAAAACAACCGAATCAAAATGAAGATGTGGATGATTTCAAAGATGACGAAATAAACATTTCCTCATCGGAGATGAGAGATGGAGAGAGGGAAAGATGGAGCCTAAGGATGGAGCTCTCCGCAGATATAACAAGTGTTGACAAACCTTTGGAATTGATAATCATTTGTTTATTTCTAATGTTTCTGAATCTGAGTTCTGTTTTAGTAATTATGGTAAAAAGTTAAATATAAATACGATTATTCAATGTTTTCTGATTATTTAAATCATGCAGTGAAAGAGGAAAATGGATACACTCAATTAAACACTACTATAAGTAATGTACTCGTATTCATAAACAATATTGGGCTTGCATATTCTAATCAGATCTTGAATAGGCCTTTATTCTATTTACTTAATAAGAAAAGCGAGCGAGCAAAGCGACACATATTTGATTTGATTTGATTTGATTTTATTGTTTACTTCTGCAATTACATCATTCGTATATAATACATTTTCCATAACATAACAAACATAGTATATTGAGAACTTTTTTGGCATGAATCATAACTAAATGTACTAAAATTATCATTACAAACAAAAACTGATCTCATACCAAATTAGTTAACATTTACAATTTGCAGGAGAAGGATTGTCATCATAAGCAGATTGCTTGAAAAAATGACAACCCCAGGTTAGAACTCATTGATTAATATAATACATTAATACAGCAGAATCGATAAACAGTTCATTTCATGAAAAACAGCAGTAATGTAATTTGAGCAATGAAGATGGAGATGATAAGGATGAAGATGATGGTGAAATGGTGAAGATGAAGGCGATGGAGAGGATGATGGTGATGATGCTTTAATGATGACACATCGACACAGAAATTTTACTTCAAATATTCTGATATCAACATAGATTTAACGTTTGCCTTAAATGAGTATAGAGTTCCACAAATCAGGACCATGGTGTCTTATGGATCTCTGCGCAATAAGCAATTTGGGGTTGATTAAATGGAAATTAGAAGAGTTCCGCGTAGGGTATGAATGGATAGATGTGTTCATAGTATAAAAATTGTGAAATGAAGGTGGGAGCATGTTATTTACGTATTTGAACATAAGCAGTAAGCTTTGAAATGAGTTTATGTCAAAAATAGTTAGAGTCTTTAGTTTATGGAATAATGGATTTGTGTGTGATAAATATTGCGAATTAGTACAAATTCGAATTGCTTTTTTCTGTAATAAGTATATTATATTAATTTTAGTTTTTGCACACGTTGCCCAAACTATATTGCAGTACGATATATACGGCAATATTAATGAATTGTATAGTAGAACGAGTGTAGTATGGGGAATTATGTTTTTCATTTTGTAAAGTACACCTACGTTTCTGGAGATGTTAGTAGTTATACAACGTATATGTTCATTCCAATTTAAATGTTCATCTATTGTGACACCTAAAAACTTTGTTTCTTTTTTCCTTTTGAGTGGAATATTATCTATGCTTATGTCGTATGGAAACTCAGTAATATGTGAACTTGTATGCGTAAAATACATAAAGTTAGTTTTGTCTATATTAAGTGAGAGCCTATTACATTTAAACCATAAAGATAGTTTAGGTAATTCACGATTAAATGTATCTACTAAAGTTTCTAAACTAGTGTTTGAACAAAAAATGTTTGTGTCATCGGCAAATAATACAAATGATAATAAAGGCGTTACAGTAGTCAAATCATTAATATATATAAGGAAAAGTAAGGGGCCAAGGATCGATCCTTGTTGCATTATAATTCATATCGCGATCTGGTGTACAGTACTTCTGGTGGATTTTGTAAATTTTAATCATGAAAACACTGCGTTATAACAGGGAAAAAACAGAGTAAGTTAACACAAATCCACCTAGGGCGTGTGGACGAATATAACAGGACAACAACATGACTTTAATTGGACATTAAGGGTTTCCTGCTTGAATGCGTACATATTACGCTAGACCTGGTATGAACATGACTCTGACTTCGACTTTGGAAAGGTCTTGTCAAATTGCTTATCCTGTTCATGTAATCAGGGCTGAGGTACGGCTCGGTGCATCCTAAGAAGTTTGCCGCCAACGAAAAAAATGATTCGATAGTCAGTCCAGTTAACCGATAGCCGATCGATTTTAAAGATAGTTCACTGGTAAACAGGGCTGTAAAAGAAAGAGGCCATATTGCTTGTTTTCATTCCACCATAAAGTCCTTTATATAATTTAATCAGTACCCTATTTTCAAATGATCGTTGCTTTGATTCCATTCTCATTTGATTTATTTACATAATATGAAACGTAATCAAAACAATCAATACAAGATACAATGAAAACATTGATATTAGCAAACAATCATTACTGAAAATCATTGTACAATAGGCTATATTTCAGAAACATGTCATGTTTGGTATGGAGGATTTATTCCTTATACAAGAAAGGATATTATTTCACTTATCTTTCCAGTTCCATGCCACTCGCTGGGGGGGGGGGGAGGGGTGCAATTCTTAAAAATTTGTTACTGCCTAGCCCTAGGCCTGGGGAGCGTTTCATGAAAGGACTTGTCAGACGTTTTATCCGACAAGTCCTATGTTATCCGACATTTACTATAGTAACAGTGCTTCTCAACCAATCAGAATCCAGGAAAGTTGTCAGATCTGACAACTTGTCGGACGAAAATATTGATGAAACGCCCCCCAGTATTCATGTTTTATCAATCCTTTTACTGTGTTTTTCATGACGGTTCCTTAAATGTATGAACTATTTTATTTTTGACATGTTCAAGTCTTGGAAGATATTTCTGTTCTTCAAAATATTATTTTGCGCTCGTTCGATTCACTCCCTCGTCCAAACTACTCGTCATGCCACTGCTGCAGATGCAATACCCATACCTCCGCCGTGTATTGTTATCATTACGAGGAAGTCTGAAGGAGAGTCGTGCATTGAAACAAGTGGGTTGCTTTCCAAAGAAAGCAAACAAAAAATTCCTCCATTTTACGAGGAATAGACTGGTAGGTCGTTGGACACATCAGCGGTGATAAAGACTCATATATTGACATATAATAGCCAATGATTTATTACTCCATCCAATTACTACCTGACTTTTATTTTCCCGGTGTTTTATATTCAGATGTCGAGGTATAAACCAGAAGTGAATCCAGAATAGAATAGTAGTCCATGAGGATTTTAAATGAAAGCCATAGAAAAGAAACTCAGTTGGTCTACTCCCTAAACTCATAATACCAATACTTCAGAGACTGTTTTTTTTTTTTTTAGCTCAGTTTATAAGTTTCCAATATAAAGGGACTTATGAAGATAGTGGCATTTTACTTATTGATTTTTGTCCACAGCGAGCTAAATGAGCATTCCCTTTTTTTCTCCAAGGCATGATAAATGCATGCAGGAATTTATTCAGATGTAAACTTTGGAAAAAATTGTTTCCCCTTTTACCATTAGGCCTGTACTGATGGCAATATTCAAGATGGGCTATTAAAATTAGATAAACCTATAACAATTGTTAAGCCCCCCCCCAAAAAAAAATAAAGAAAGACAGAAAGAAGGAAGGAATAAAAGAAAGAAAGAAAGAAAGAAAGACAGAAAGAAGGAAGGAATAAAAGAAAGAAAGAAAGAAAGGGGAATGAAAGCAGGAAGCCGTTTTTTGAACTAAGTTGCTTTTACGACTTAAGTGAAAGATCGTACTTTGTTCCGTTGCATGCTTAACTTGTTACCAAGTAATTTTGTTTGCAATAAACCATAATAACTACAAACACGTGAATGAACCCTTGGAGAAATAACTAAAAAAGAGAGACAAACCATTAATATTTTAATCAGATAATATAAATTCTAGTGAGCGCAGTCGGGGTCATTAGGACGTCTTTGTTCTTCCATTCATGGGGTAATGCAAACCGTTTTCATGGTCAATTCATGGTTAGTTTATGATGTACAAATACGGTTTACGCCTTCCACGTGTTGTTTCAGTGTCCAGGGGTCCTGTCCGATGCTCAGATGCCGCTACCCCTCCCCCCCTCTAAAAAGAAGGGGAGAAGAAGGAATGGCGTGTTAAAAAATAAAATCAAGGTGAAAGGTCAAACGTGGACGGACGATTATTGAACAGGGTAATGATATAAGAACTACCCCTTTCATTTGTTCAAAGTGGATGAGGAGTGAAGAGAAGGGGAGGGGTCTGAACGGTTCTATGACATTTGCTCTGGCGACAATTGCTCCGGCGATAATTGCTCCGATGGAAAATATGCACGGTAAGTCAAACATAAATCCTAACCTCCAAACTTGAATAAACCATCATCATTATCATTACATCATTCTGAACCAAAAACTCCAACAAAAATGTCGTATCGCTGATTGGGTTGACCTTGAATTGAAACTTTGATTCTGTTTAGAACAAATTGATGTCGTGGTAATGTACTGGATTGAAATGCCACACATTTCAATTCAGTTTTGGCGAATAACCCATGAAATTTTTAGAATTTGGGAGATGATCGAGCTCTCATTCCACAGGCTCAGACCGTTGAATGGAGAGCGACCTTGATTTGTTTCAGCATGTTCACTGTCTACAAGCAAATACAGTTGTACAATGCATGGTCAAATGTTTGCAAATAAGTAGTGATCGTAGCGTTTGTTTTTTGGCCATAAAATTATCAAGGCTGCCATTGGCGGCGGAAGGCAAAATTTTAGGAGGGGACAACCAAAAAAATTTTGACAAGCAAAAAAAAAAAAAAGGTTCTCAACCATAAAATTTTAGGGGGACGTAGGAAAATAAATTGACAAGCAAAAAAAAAAAAGGTCATCAACAACAAATTTAGGGGGGGGGGGACCGTCCCCCCCTCCTCAAATTTAGGGGCCCCCGTCCCCCCCCCCCCCGCTTCCGCCGCCTATATAAGGCTGCACATTGCTCAAGTAAATAAATGGATGTTCACAACAGCGTAATGAGCCAAGATAATTTGACAGGGCAGAACATAGTGACCGTGGTGTATGAGGTAACATTTAAGAAACGTCGCGAGCGAGCAAAAATATTAATCTGTTTGAAGTAAAAATCCATTTTGCGATAGATTTTGACATGATAATCAGGAAATGAAATCATAATGAACCATTACAACTTTTTTTTGCTCTTTTTTCTCCCTCATGTACATGTATCTCCAAACTTCATTTTAGTTCCCCCGTTGATGCTCTCTATAGAGGGCGATATTTCACAGAGAGGAAAATAGAATATAGTGGAAACAGGGGCCGATTGCACGAAAGGGTCTTTCCAAGGACCGTCTTTCGTATCGCCCATCTTTTATGATGCGCTGTATGCGGGAAATTTCTGAAATGTATGATAAACAAATAAACTTTGTTAACCAGCATTTAAATCAATTTGCATGCAATTTCATAATATATGAAATCATTTGTAAACAAAGAATTTGTTTACTTTAACGGATGAATGAAATATGTTTGCAGGTAATTTATCTAAAATGCGTTTCACATGGCGCATCATAATAAATGGGCGACACGCAAGACGATTCTTGCAAAGACCCTTTCGGCCCCAGGAATATTTATCTCTGATGAATTACTCTACCCAATTGATATATGAAGATAGGTATATATATATATATAAAGAAAGTAGACAGACAGACAGACAGACAGACAGATAGATAGATAGATAGATAGATAGAAAGATGAATAGATAGATAGATGGATGGACAGACTGACAGGCAGGTAGATTGACAGGAAAGTATAGATAGATAGATAGATAGATAGATAGAAAGAAAGATAGATAGATAGAAAGATGGATAGATAGATAGATAGATAGAAAGATAGATAGATAGATAGATAGAAAGAAAGAAAGAATGAAAGAAAGAAAGAAAAAAAAGATTTTTTTTGTGTGTATATTTTGTTCCCTAATCTTGCAAAAATTGTTGTAAATATTGTGATTTGTATCATTTTTTCAATAAAAACAGAATTATATGAATAAAAAGGCAAACATGTGGGGGGGGGGTGTTGCTGGGACGGAGGTATTATCTCCGGTGTCATCTTTAAACCTTCTTATCCTTTTCATTATCAATACTAGATCATGCTTACATAATACTACTGCCCTGCATTGACATGACCTGGGCATATCTTTTTATGCTATGTGTATCTTCTCTCTTTTATTGTGATTTTAATAAAGTGATATCAAATCATTGAAATGTATGTCATGTACAGAACCTTGTTTTCATTTCATCTATTGATTTTGTAGCATTTTTTATAACAAGATCTCGATAAGGGAAGAGCCTAGGCCTACATAATTATCTAGAATTTGACATCAAGATAATGAACAAATTAGATCATCAAATGTATCATATATCAGGGCCGTCGCCAGGGGGGGTGCGGAGGGTGCGAACGCACCCCCCTTCAGAACCCCCCAAAAAAAAATTAAAAAAAAAAAAAAAAAAAAAACCGGAGGGGGGGGGGGGTAGGGATACACCGAAACTGCATTGAGGAACAATAGGCATGTTGACCAGTATGTACTTTCTATATCCATTCTGGCCGGCGGGCTATATAACTGCATGAAATTGAGTTAATACGTTGTTTTTTGTGTTTTTGTGGTTTTTTTTCATAAAAAGCACCCCCCTAGAAAAAAGCTGGTAACGGCCCTGTATATAAACAATGTAAACGGTATTTTCTGTTACACAATGAATAAGATAGTTATACGGGTCGTCACAAAAGCAAAGCTTGAAAGCGTGACAACCCTGCATGGAAAATATAAAAAATAATTATCCACTGTCAAAACGTGCAAGTTTTTCCACTCACGTTTCAAGCTTCAATTTATTCAGACTTTCAAGAAAAAAATTGACTTGAAAATCATAAATAATACTAAACAAAATTCAAACAGCAGATACCATATTTCAAATCTAGAACACTTTATAATTCAATAACAAATACAATATAAGCCTTGTATATAAAATAATATGGAATGATGAATTCAAACTGAGTTTGCCATATAAAGTGATATAGATTTGATTAAGATAATAAATTATTTGCCCTTTGCATAGAAAAATAATTTGGATTTGCATAGTTTGATATATTTCAATAGCGGCATTTCTTTATCAACAGTTGTCTCTTTTTTTAGATATTCACATTGAAGTACATAATGAAAATCGTCGCCTAGCGCGGAATGTGGAGGCGAGGTTGGTTCATCTAGCTATTCGCTGCTACCGCAATGAATTGTGCTTGTATAATACTACTGCAGAATTGACTATACAGGAATATATTTGTTATCAGCAAATTCATGTACAAAACTAACGTGCAAATTTCGTCATTCATTTTTGTACACAAAATTCGACTGCCTGATTTCATTTTCGGGCATGTTGCGTTTCTGAGGACTTAAATCCCACATTTTCGGCTAGTAAAATATCAAGATGATGAAGAAGAAACGTAATATTCGGCAGAGGGGTAGGACAAGTGACAGTGATGAGGAAAGAGCTGAACCAGTGAGCACAAAAGGAGATCAAATTCCGTTTTTGGAGACAGATTACCACACACAAATCAAACAACTTGAAAAAGAAAAGTCCAACAAAAAGAAGGAAAAGTCCGAGAAGAAAAAGCAAGGATCCAGTTTGCTGACATTTGCTTATGATGAAGACGATGGTGAAGGTAATATGGGGTGCTAAAAATTTAAGCCAGACATTTCAGAGTCGACTCGAATCGTTCAAATTTAAATGTTCGTTCGATCGCACGTGACATGATCGATGTCGAGATCGAGCACACTTCCCGGGGGGGCCACTTATATTGATGAGTGGATACCATGCGCGACCAAAAAAACATGTAAAAAGGATGTCTTTTTCACGATAGGGCACGTTACGCACGTAACGTGATAAGGGTGTCAAAAACACAAAAATAATGAAAAAAGGGTAGGATCTATTTCGCTGGGAAACTTCCATGTTTAGGGTTGAATTTGAGGGGATGATAAAACAAAATTAAAATGTTTTATGAAAAAGGATGTCCTTTTTGCCCCAACACTTCGTGTTTAGAGTCCGATTTGCACGAGGTGTAGAAGGTGGGGTCGTACTAAACCAAATAAGGTAAAGCCGACGACCGAAGGACCAGTAAGTAACAATAAAGCATTCCTGTACTTGTTTAGGGGTTCATTTCAGGGAATATTTGCCAAGAGTATAGTTTTGTTTCCAATACTTGTTAAGGGTAGGGTTTTACATGCCAATACTTGTTAAGAGGTGCATTTTCAGAATATGGAAATTACGTGCTTAGGGTGCTTTTCGAGACCCCATGGTCGTGCATGGTATCCACTCGTGAATGGAAGTGGCAAGCCTGTAACTCCTGGTCGCTTCTTGTAGGATTGGTCACTGAAAACTACTACTTCATGAGCTTGTGTGAGGAGTCGTGGAAGCTCAAAACGCTTATTTCGCCAAAATATATCAATATTTCTTTTAAATTTGTCTGTTGATGGCATTTGTATTAGGTTTTCAGGAAGACTATTCCAGTCATTGATTACTCTTCTACTGAAAGACTTATTTCTCACATCCAGTTTGCTATGGGATTTCAATAATTTCATGGAGTGACCTCTTGTAGAGTTACTGCCAGACTTGGAGAAGAAATGGTTTGGAGATATGTTGACCAATCCATGCATAATCTGGTGGACCATTATCATATCTCCTCTCCTCCTTCTATAATAGAGTGAGTACATGTTAAGTTCCCTGAGTCTCCTTTCATATGGTAAGTTTCTCAAATCCTTCACTAGTTTTGTTGCTCGCCTCTGTACTCTCTCAACCTTCTTGGCATGTTCTGTAAATCTACCATTCCAGATGACGCTCCCATATTCCAGATGTGGCCTAATTAACGTCTTGAAGAGAATTGGCAAGGTAGATTTGTTTAGTTGAGTGAAAGTTCTCTTTATAATTCCGAGCAGTTGATATGCCTTATTAACAGCAAGAGACACATGCTGATGAAATTTCAATTGATTGTCGACTGTTACTCCAAGATCCTTTTCAGCAGCTACTGACTTCACTTCTTGTTCCAGCATATAAAATTTTGCTTCTGGATTATTCCTTCCGATGTGTAGAACTTTACATTTACTACTATTGAACGGTAACTGCCATTTCTCTGACCATAATTGTAGTCTATCCATGTCCTCTTGCAGATCTTTGATCTCTGATAAGTCACTTACTATATTGTAAAGTTTGGTGTCGTCAGCAAATAAAGCAACATTACTCTTGTTGACAGCAGATGATAGGTCATTGATAAAGACTAGGTCCGAGAACGCTCCCTTGCGGTATTCCGCTTGATACTGGAGACCATGGAGATAGTTCCCTATTTACTCGTACACGCTGAACTCTTCCTGTCAGAAATTCTCGCATCCAGATAAGAAGTTGGCCCGTAATTCCGTGTCCCTCTAATTTACGTAGCAGTCTTTCGTGGGGAACACTGTCAAATGCTTTGCGAAAATCTAAGTACAAAACATCGATTGGCTTCCCTTCATCAAGCATTTGTGTCCATTCTTCAAGCACATACAAAAGCTGTGTGGAACATGACCATCCTGGGATGAATCCATGTTGGTTATAATACAACAATTGATTATTTTGCAAATGATCCACTACAGCATTCCTCACAATCTTTTCCATTAGTATTCCTGCTATCGATGTAAGACTCACCGGTCTATAGTTAGAAATCTGTGTTCTATTTCCTTTCTTGGGAAGAGGAATTACATCTCCCTTTTTCCAATCAGCTGGAATTTTACCTTCATGCATTGACTTGTTGAATATGATAGATAGTGGTTCTGCAATAACTTCACCCAACTCCTTCAGCACTTTAGGATGGATCCCATCTGGGCTAGCTGATTTATTCACATTCAAGTTTTTGATCATTTTTATCACATCTGATGATTCAATATTCATAATTTATACAAAACCAATTCAAGAAATAGTTACCACATTGACGGCAAGATCGTAAACTATAAAATCATGGATGAAAATGTAAAGTAGGTCAAGGGGTTTCGCCGGTATCGCGATCTCAAAATTCTATTCCGATCGGCGAATGCGGGCTGTGCTGGAAAACCGTTCAGAAAAAGTGTGACCTAACTTCGCGCACCAAAGCTTTGTGGAGATTTAAACAAAAAATCAAGCTCAAAAAGTGAAATATTTTTATCAGATTGATGGCAAAATGCTATGGAATCGGTTAGTACCACATTTAAATCACATTTTTGATGATTTCTGCTTGCAAAATGGTGATATCGTGATGCTTGTTGATTTCTACAAAACGAGCGCTAGCGGTGACAAATTTGCCGATCTTTTGCCAATATTTTCATGAATACTGAACTCATCCTAAAGAAACTTTCACTGAAGGGTAATTTTAGGTCGCTTTTCACGTTGATGATGTCAGATTTTAAGGATATTGGCTAGTTTTTGAGATAATGACCGTCCGCGAAGTTTGGACTCACTGCCATACTAGTTCTAGAGAGTAAAAATCATTTACTAACATAAGCAAGCTTACTCTCAGTCAATGAAGCCAGTTATTCCTATCCATTCATGTGCGTGTAGGCCGCCAAAACCTGAAACTTTCGCCCCCGAGATTTCTACTTTCCTTCTAAAAGATCTAGCCCTAAATCATGTACATGGGATACAACATTTCTGCACCATCGATTTTATTTTTAAAGAAGAATTCATCAAAATAATGAGAAAAATATCATGACAAGACGGGAGAAACTTGCCCGATGTTGACGCCGCCATTCTTGTTTCCTATTGTTCTTCGCCAACGTTACAGACGCGTGTGTCGGGTAACGTTGGCGAAGAACTAAGTAAAAATTAACAGATCCATGTCTATGATGGCAATAAGAACTCATGTCATGATTTTGCTGATGATAGACTTGTTCTTTACTATGATTCACATTTGTTTTCTTGACCTTTAAATTTAAGTGTAGTACCATCATAAAAAAATATTTAAGAGCAAAATATTCTGCAAAGAAAATTGGTCAAGCAGTTTTTTCCTATCTGGCAAGTGATGAAATTTTTTTGTAGAGGCCTAATGTCCATGACGATGACCGAGAGACGACACTGACGATCCTGGACAAGAAAATGAAGAAATCCTTCCATTGATTAAGTTGGATTTCAATAAATTTTGAGAAAACTCAATTTTTTAAAAAACATTTTAGTCTTTGATCACATCTGATGGCATGGGAAATGTGACTTTGTTGTAATGATAATAATATACTAACTAGTTAGTTTTTGTCTGTCATCGATTTTTTACAGACGTGTATCAATCACACATTTTTTATGACTGGAATCAAAGATTAACGTCGCCATCCAAACACTTGACCAGGGTTTGACCCTCTGGATCAATTCATAACTTCCCTATGTAGCTTGGAATACCTGTGCATGCCGGAATGGCTTGTGTGAAGTTAAATCCAAGTAACACAATTATTTATACTTCTTTCAGGTGGTGAAGTTTTCAAAATCAAGAAATCCAGCCACAGTCGGAAACAAGCCAGGAAAGTAAGAGAAAGGCAGAAACAATTGAGAGACGAAGGAGAGAGGGCTACAGGAAGTCCTGGTAAGACAAAGGTCTCACTATGTTGAACTAAAAATAAGCATCCCAAATGCTCATTTGACAGAACGCTAAAATTTACTTTGCAAATTGGTCATTAATAATATGCATTCTGTCTGAATGTTAGGCGTTTATGTTAATGGATGTTCAGATTGTTTTACCCCCATTTACATCTCAAGTTTGTTGGGTTTCAATGTTGGTATTTTGGCTTTGCTTCATCAGAATGTTTAATCTCACAGTTTTCTATTTTTCATAGAACTTTATTAATGTTTACTTTTATTCTGGGATATCCGATGGCACCAAATTGATGAGCAATTCGAAATTGAATGAGCTGGAAATTTTGGGGTGAATAAGTGAAATCACTCAGATAATTTTGTCATGCTTGCATCTAATATAGAAAATGAATTTACTGGTTTCTGCTGTAACTAGTTAAAGTTCAGATTTTTGCATGCCAAAATATAAAAAGCGATTTAGAGTCAGACTTTCATTTCGAGAATTGATAATGAATGCCTTCTTTGATTATTATTTGCGAAAAAATTTTCCATAAATTTTTTGCAGATATAGGAGCTCAGAAAAATGGAGGAGGAGTGGTGAGCAGTGTAAGCATCAAACAAGAGAAGGATGACATCCCTAGACCCATCAAGACTGAGGTGAAGGATGAGAAGAAGGAGGTAGTATTGAATGGGATGGATGCAGAAGCAGCAGCTTTAGCTCAAGAAGACCTGGAGGAGATGGGAAAGAAGACTCAGTTTACTGGTTTTATGCCAGGTTAGTTCTCTAAAAAGCACCGCCTTGTGAAATTACAGGACTGCCAAGTCTCTTAAATTGTCCGGGAGACTCCCTGAAAATTGACTGATTTTAGATTGTAAAACTACAAGATTTTCAACATCTCCCTTGATTTCTTTCATTGGATTGTGTAATCAAGAAAGATCTCCCTACTTTCTCAGTAAATTCTCCCTGAAAAATGAACAGTAGAGTTGCCAGCTCGGAAATTAGTATGCTACTTGCATCTGCCCTCTACATTTTATATATAAGTCAACCTGAGAAAGGTTGAATAATTGCCTAAGTGGAAGCATATTTGCAAATCTGGGGCGAGTTGCAGAAAGAGTCGCATCAAATGCAACTCTAAAATCAAGCGCAAGTCATTAATACGCACATTTCATAGGTTGATATTCAAGTTGCATTTGATTTTTCAAGTTGTGTTTGATCGCAACTTTTTCTGCAACAGATCCCACTTCATACATGATTTGTTATTTGCCTTTTCTTAGTTGAAATTATATCTGAAAAATGACATATTCATTGATATCAGACTAACATAAAACACTCAATAAAAAGACACACTTTTGCTTCCAATAAAATAAGATTGCCTGTGTTCAATCTGCAAAATTAGTAAGAAATATGTTGGAGCTATTGGGATTTGAACCCAGTATCTAGTTTATGCTGACAGAAATTTACCACATGTCCAGTAATTGTCCATAGTGGCTGTCACCCAGAAATGCCTTTACTTTAATTAAACTTCCAAAGAAGGCTCTAACATAGGTTATATGAAGTTCACCAATTCTTCAATTCATTGCCTCCCAACAGGTGTCATACCAAATGCCAACTTGATCCACGCAGCCCGGAAACGGCGACAGATGGCTCGTGAGAGAGGGGACTTCATTCCTGTGGATGACACCCAACGCTTCCAGTCGGAGACATCCCGTCTGGTCCGGGATGATGATAATGACCAGAGTGGTAGTGATAGTGATGAAGGGAGGATGGGGTTCACTGTCAAACAGCAGACCAGCCGTCAAAGAGTACAGGAAGCGCTGAATGCAGGTTGGGGGAACTTAATTTCAATCTAATTTTCTTTCACAAGGAGTTAAGTGTGACTTTATTATAGAGTTATGCCTGAACACCAACATGTACATGACATCTCCCTCCAGGGATAAAAAAACCTCAATTCCACACAGTTCTTCAAATCATACCTCGAAAGGTGTCATTCTCCATGGTAAATTGCACATTGCACGGAAGCCACATCACATCTTGATGATAGTGCTTCTAAGCGATGTCTGGATTACCCCTTTCTGAGATTTTGGTGCCATAGTAGCGTCTGAACTATGTTTAGCATTAGCATCTGACCCCTTCCAGTCTTCTAATTCCCCCATGGGTAAAACAATTGGGAATCTACAATGTCATTCACTGCATATTCCCACGTAAGGCAAAGATGTAGAATATGCAAAGATAACAGAAGTCAAATGAAGTTTCAAGTTGAAGTTTATTTCATACCTGAGCAACATTTCATGAAGAGTTAAGTGTGACTTTATATAGATATGCCTGAACACCAATGTGTATATGATACTAACTGATAATATCATTGATGAGTACGTGGTAGTACGAGTCCACCGAGGTTGATCTGAACGATGTGGTCTTGCATTATATACAACAGGCAACTGAGAATTTAAGAGATTTATATTCACATTTAAATCTTTTTGAAACACCTTCAAGGTTATAATAACATTTGCATTTTTTATTTATAAAATTTTTTGACTATATTTATATGTTGGTTTTTATGGTTACAGGAGGACTGAGCCCAGAGGTGAAGAGCGAGGAGCACGAAGGTCACAACGAGGAGCTGGAGAGATGGGAACAGGAGCAGATCAAAAAGGGTACCAGCGTACCTCAGGTGATGATACCACAGTACCAAATGTATGCCCAACTAATGGTAGGTGTCACCATGGCAACAACCATTCAGTGACCCAACACTTGATTCTTGGCGAAGTTCTTATGTTTTTATCCAAACGGTGCTTAAGGCATTTTTGAAATAAAGTCAAACCTGCTTTAGGGACAACCTTTGTAGAAGGACCACTTGTTTATAAATATCACGAATTCGGTTTCTTTTTAATATTTTCCCTTACTGAAACATGTAATGGCCATCTCTTTTCTTGTCTCCTTGTCTAGGAATCATATACAGGTTTAACTGTGCCTTCATTGTGGCTTGTAGAATGTCCAAATAATTGGTGAAAGAATTATCCTTAGAGGGATGGATAGTTGGGGAAAATGGACTTCCTTAAACAGATGTAGCAAGCAAATGTTTCACTCACATCAGGGCTCTGATTTTCAGATATGTAAACACATAATTATATTTATATCAAATATAAAGGAACTCCTGAATGGAACAAAATATTTATTCATAGAATTTCCAAGGAGAGATGATCAGAAAGTTTTGAATATTGAAATGAAGTATGAGAGCAGTTTTGTAAATGAGATGCTGGTTTTGGTTTTCACATCTCTATGTCTCCTTGTAAACAAATTATTCCATCAGTATGAAATTAAGAATTTTGTTCTGACTTAAACCATAATATATATTTATAAGTATGCATCCTTTAAAGAGGTAAGAGAGGTAAGTAGGGTGAAAACAAAAAGTGAGATTTTTTTTACAAATTCTATAGAAATTATTTGCATTTCATTGTCCAAAATGAGATTCTTTGTTTCGGCAGAAGAGTTAACATATCTAAGAATCAAGTTCAAGTTTGCAAGTTATTGACACTGTATGTTTTCTTCTACTTTCAGGCCCAGCCAAGTGGTCCCAGCGCAGACACATCGACCCCCGACCCAACCAGCTACTATCCCCAGCAGCAGTATGCCTACTATCCTGCAGAGAGCACAGCGTACCCTGCAGTGGACCAGAGCCTGATGCTTGGATCGGCCTACTCCACCGGGATGGAGTCGCCTCAAGAACAGCCCAAGGCAGGGGTCCCTGATGCATTATCTTTGCCTACCAAGCTACCAGAGATTAATGTAGAGGGGGTGTTGAAACGGCTGAAGCAGAGGTAAGTTTGTGATGGGGGGGGGGTAATTATTGTTCTGTGAATACAGAAGGAAGATAATTGGGCAGTGGTAAAAATGGCTGTGACTTATACCTTGGTAACATTTGTTCTACGGCGGCCGTACGGTGAGCCGAAAACAGTTGTTTTATTCATTTTTATTCAAACCACCTATGTAGCTGGTACAAAAAAAAGTGTTAAAACGGCTGTTTTCGACTCGCCGTACGGCCGCCGTAAAACAAATGTGACCAAGGTATTAAGCTCGTTTAGACAGAGGAAGACATGAAAAGAATCAAGGATCGTTTGAGTTCCTGTCATGGTTTTGATAAATAAACCAATGGTGATGACCACAAATGCTGAAGCCTGTTTCATAATGAGAAAAGCATATCGTACAAAATCTTTGGTTGAAACGCCCATGAGAATGTGTCTACATTATGTATGGGCAATGATAACAATGATAAAAATTTCCTGCTTTTATAATAGCACTGAATACTTATGAATGACAATCTGATGACTCCGATTCTGACGGAATCAGATGATTTGGGTAATAGTATCTTGAAATCGCTTACATTTAGTTCCTCTGTCAATGTCATGCCTACTACATAAAAAGTAGACAATAATTCAAATCCTTTACCAACTCAATATCTATGTTTCACTGTTGTTCTATAGACTTGAATCCATCCAGGAGATCCACAACGCCCATTTACGTGAGCAGGACAGTGTCTCTGAGAGGCTGCAGGACGCTGCCCTGAGCTCCACCAACCTGAGGGACACCCAGGGGGATGTATCCGGACAGTACAACTTCTTCCAAGAGATGAGGGGGTATGTCAGAGACCTTGTAGAATGTCTGGATGAAAAGGTGCGTCTTATGTAACAAGGGTGCCTTAACCTCCCCTTTTGTTACTTGAGATTATTTTTAATTGATTTTACTAATATATGTTTACATTTTATTCTTTTTGTCAGTTAATGTTTGTATTTTTTTGTGTGTATGTATGTGTGTCATTGTGTCTGTCATTGTTGTATGTGCCATGTACATGTCATTAATTGATTTGCTTATTGTATTTTAACAAATGAAATAGTGTTTTAGTTTGTGTATGTGTAGACTCCTAATCTATTGTTCTTTTAACCAGCATTAATCAGCAAATGTCTACTCTGTATTAAATCTATCCTTTTATTTGTTACCTTTAAAAAACAAAATTCATAATACATCTACCCATATTTTGTTAATTCATATTGCTTGTTGCTTTTGTTTTAGTTAATATTGGCTGTGTCTCAACTGAAATATCTCTGTTGATTTTATTTAGACATTTCACAAATTACTAATTTCTGACCTTTCTACTGCATTAATCATCCTTTTGGTCTTATGTTCTGTCTTGTAGAATCTTTTTACCCATATGCGTACTATTTGATCTGTCTTGTTAGTGATATTTAGCCTTTATTGGTCAGTGTGCAAGGCTATTTGTTTCTTCTTAATATTTCTAAAATTAAGGGAAATAAAAAGGTTTTTGAGACTTATTTTTTTTAATTTCTTTTTGCACTGACTTGTTTTGTCTTTTTTATATTTTTTAAAGTTTTGTTTACTTTGAAATTTTGATATGATATGTAGAGATTATCAATGTAGTATCATTGAAAGTATTTGTGTGAGAAACACATGGCTGATTTCATGCAGTCCCTTGGTTTATATCCACTAGGTCTAATAGCAGATGGTCTAATTCTCAGATAATCTATAACCATCATGGCTTAACCAATGTGATCTACGATCAATTTGTTCTAATAACCATTTGGTCCAACGATCGCTTGGTCTAATACTTATTTGGTCTCGCTGTCATTCAATTTGATGCCAAGATGGTCTAGTTAATATTAGTTCGCAGGTTGATATAAGATGAAATGGGCATAGCACGAAAGGCAATTAAAAAAAAATAATAAATGGTCTAAATGACAGTTAGACCAAATGGTGAGAAGAGGAACTGGTTGTAGATGAACTAGGATTAGACCATATGGAATGAGACCAAATTGAAAGGAGACAAAGTGAGTGTAGACTAAGGGGGCATTGCAAGAAACTTACGATCAATTACAAGTCTATTTTTGGTGCCTTAATCAATCATACCTCTTGTAATTAATTGTAAATTTGCGTTTGATTGCTGGTCTGCATCTTCCATTAAGAAGTGTAATCTGATTTACTACAGCTACAATTGATCTATCAATTGTAAAATCGCAACAGAATATTTGCAATTGTTTGCAAATGTTTTCTTGCAACACCCCATTAGAGGCAATGCACTGTCCTCTCCTTGTCCATTCTTTTACTATATTCTCTTTCTCTCAAATCCACCAGGTTCCTCTCATCAACGGTCTTGAGACGGCCATGTTGAATCTATTCAAGAACCGAGCCAATCAGCTGCTTCAGAGACGTCAGCTGGACATCAAGGACCAGTCAGCAGAGTTCACCGGGATGTCCCACAAGGCAGCGGCAGGGGCTAACATGAATCGCAGTGAGAAAAAAGCTGCAAGGGAAGACGAGGAGGCGAGGCAGAGAAGGAGCGCCGAGAGGGAAGCAAGGAGGTAAGAATATCAGAGTCTTCTTAGGTCACTACACAACTTTTGTCCACTAAATAGTACAAGATCTAGTGCTGAAAGTCTTGATCATCGCTACTGCATGATTCCAGTTGGAGGGGACAGAGCAAAATGCATTGCATTGTCTGATTCTCTCTGCAGTCACAATTTTTGCAAGAGGAATTTGCATAGCCTGTTTTTTTTTTCAGTCTGTAGGCGATTAAGATTTGACCAGGGCTCCATAACACAAAGATTAGCAATCAATTGCCAGATTTACTGACCAGTCAAGATGCATGATACTTGCGCATTTAGTTCAAAATATTGACCAGGAACCAATCAGAAGTGCTCTCTCATAGTTGCTATTCATCGCTAAGCTTTGTGTTACGGGCCCAAGTATTCCATTCCTCACTTGAACCTTGAATGAATGATACACTAGGTCTATAGGAAAGCACGGATAGAAGATGTTACACCATAGGATGATCCTTTGACTGGATAGAGCCATAAAGGGATTCGGTTGAATGTAATATCAGAGCTTGTTGTAGTTTAGAGGTTTATGAACTTCAAGGGAAAAGGGTTGTGAGCTGAAATCAGATGAATGTAAGAACAATACAATGAAATAACGAAATAACAAAATAAATAATAATGAAAATGAATAAGTTTTTGCACAAAATGGCCCTGGGTGTCTTGTTTATATTTAAGGCTTTAAACATCATTATTGATCATACTTAACAGATTATCCATCTTTATATGTATTTTTAGAGCAAGAAGAAGAAGAGCTAGGAAGATGGAGAACCAATTCAAAGAACACAACGATGGTACCTCTAGTGATGATGAAGTCACTGACAGCATGCTGGCTAAATTCAAGACAGAAAAGGGTAAATTCATAAAGCATTTACAAGTTCATTTGAATATGAGAGACTTCTCTGATTCCAATACCTGGAGAGCATTTTTTCAGTGATTTTTGATGAAAACTGACATAAGCTATCAGAAATCCTTGTATCTGTTTGGCTCTGAGCAAATTAGATGATGAAAATGACTGACAGGCTTCATAAAATGCTCCCTACATCATTTATTAGTTGATAGAATTCCATGATTGTAAATCAAAATATGAGCTTTTATCAATAATAAAACTCTAATTCAACACTATATTCATTTGAAGTTAGATTTGTGATCAAACATTTTCAAACAATATTACTATGATGTAAAATATGCATTTGGAAATGGGAAAGGTAGATTGTTTAGAGGTAAATGAAGCAAATCCATATGAACAGTTTAATTCTTCCCACATCTCTCACTTTGCTTCTTAGATACTACCTATAATAGACCACAGGGAGATACTAGATAGAAGAGATAGATGTCCCAATTACTTCTGTAGTATAGAAGTAGAAATTCCCTCAAATGCAAGGGCCTATACCAAAGAATTACAACTATGATAACTTTGCTATTTTTGTGACTACCACAGAAACCGTGATTGCAATTGGCTGCTGAGCTCTGTTAGCATGGTAGTTACCATAGTTGTAGATTTATTCACAGATATTAATTTTTCAATACCTCTCATCCCAGAACGCATCGTAACGGAGCAGAGCAGAGTCTTTGAGGATGTGGAGGATGAATTCTGTTCGTTACCAGCGATCATCAAGCGATTTCAACGCTGGAAGTTTTCCCAGGGTGATTCCTACTCTGATGCCTACATTGGTCTGTGTTTACCCAAGCTATGTGAGCCCTTCATCCGTCTTGAACTTCTGTGCTGGAACCCTCTTGAGGTATGGTTGAAATAAAAAAAAATTGTTTTATCCCTTCACTCATTGAGGTTTCTTGGCGGAGGCATTGTGTGGTACTGCGTTAACTAAACTTGGATTTAAATCCAGACTAATCAAGAATTTAAGCCCACAATATTATGGAATGCTATGTTTCATCTTCGTTAGTTGCTTAACATTCATGAAAAAGATAGTGTACCAAAGAATTCATTGAATTTTATTGTATGCTGCTATTATCTTTTCTTCTCCATTTCATAAAGGAATATCAATTTCTTTGACACACTTTTCACAAGAGGATTATGATAGTTTGGATTTGTTAAGTGAACAAGTGGCACTCTTTAAAAGAAATACCACCCTCTATGTTTTTGTCTGTCAGTCTATATGTCTGTCCATCTGTCCTCTCCTGTGATAACTAATGAATCAGGAGGACATTCCAGTCCATCATGTGGTTAATTTTGATGCAGACTGTTGTAATATTTAGAATGAAGTAAAAATGAAAGATAGAAATGGAAGTTGAGATGGTAGTCTTTCACAATATAATAATTGGTTGCATCCTTCATATGGCCTGAAGCAGGGTGAAGAGATGGGAAGGCATGATCGTTTAAATGAGCTCATGTGGTAAATGGGGAATTCAATGAAATTATCAACCGCATTGCACATCTATTCTCTATTATATCCATTCTTACTTGATGAATTTGTCAATCCATGATAATTTGAGTGCATTACATCCTTTCATATCAACTAGAAAACAGATTCCACTTATACGGGATCAAACATTAATACCTTATGGAATTGCCCATATGCACATGTATTTATCAATGTGGCCTAAATTTCATTCATGATTTGTCTTTGCAGGCCAACTGTAAGGACATAGAGTCTTACCCATGGTATGACACATTAATGTTCTATGGCTTCAGGAATGAAGACGACTACGACAGAGAGGACGATGATATCAAGCTCATCCCTCGTATCATCGAGAAGGTTGTATTACCAAAACTCTCAGGTAGGCTACCAAGGATTTTCTAAGGGAGAATGTGATGAAATTTACAGTTAATTCATTAGGAACTGCGATCTCTGTTGTAACAATGTTATTCTACCTAATGAACTTGGTATGTTTTAAAGAAAAAAAATCATTTATTCAATTTTGTAGTGATATTTCACTCATAAATCATACCAGGATATGTGCAGTGCACCTGAAATAATGCTTATTTGAAAGTGATAATTTAAAAAAAATCTTTGTAATTGGGAACTTTTAATTTCTTGAGAGGATAAATTGAAGTTATCAGAGTTATTATAATTGTCACATATGACATGAAATAATCTTTAGAAAGGTCTAAAATAATTGTGAGATTTTTCTAACCAGTGTATATAAATAAGGAATAATATCACTTTGAGTGGCACTTAAAGGGATTTCACTATTGTTTATTTTTATTTATTCTGACACAGATCTTTTAGAAAATGTCTGGGATCCTACGTCAACGTTACAAACCCATCGTTTAATAGACATCATACATCAGCTAGCTCAGGATTACCCTACGGTCTCCGCAGATAACAAGAACACACAGGTGGGTTGAAGACTTCACAGCAAACTCTTTATCTAACAATAATAATAAGATAGTTTTACCAAGGGTAGCTACTTCTGGGAGCCGTTGCAGAAAGAGTTGCATTTAAACGGAAGTCAAAAAATCAATCGCAAGTCCCAAATGCGCGATTTTGATTGGTTGAAAATCAAGTTGCGCATGATTTTTAGAGTTGCGATTGATTGCAACTCTTTCTGCAACGGGCCCCAGTACCGAAAAATGTTCTCCCAGCGGGCCCAGCTTAACATGACAATGATATTTTTACCCCAGCTTTTATTTAGCTGGGCTGCCTAGGCACTTAAGCATTCAAGGAATTTTTCTTCCTACCAGGTACTCATTTACTACACCTGGATGGAGAGTGGCAAATGTAGATAAATGCCTTGCCAGTGGACGCAAGTGCTGTGGAGGGATTCGAACCCGGACCTCAAGGTTCATGGTCCGGAGACTCATCCACTTAATCACAGCAACTCTTCATCAATTTGTATTTGGGAAATCACAAAAATTCAGACTTAAGGATTCTAGGAATTTTTTGTTTTCAGTACATCACAGGGTATGATTGTTACCAGTCAATAAGATAATTTTGAAAAGATGTAAAATGGTCTCTAACCACAATGACACATTACATGATGTTTGTGCAATCTTTTCCCTTCTGTTTACAATTTTTCACAGCTCCTTCTCAAATCAGTCGTAATGAGAATAAGAAGAACCCTAGACGATGATGTCTACATGCCTCTCTTCCCTGCTGAGTGAGTATTTTCTACCCTAATTCTAACAATCACAAAGATGATACATTCATGTATGTACACTGTCCCAGAAAAGAGGAAACCTATTTACATGGACACTCAACCCTAGTCATAGCAACCATCATATTAATTTCATGTATGGATATGTATAATTTAGATGCATATGTTCCATGTGATCTGTAACAGAAAAGAAACAATTGATTAGTCAATTAAGTGTATATGTAAAGCCATGGTCACAAGCCGCAGTACGTTTTTTTTGCTGGGGGGGGAGCCTACGGTCGCTACGTTTTTCTGAAAACGTAGGGAGAAGTGGCGAACACAGGGAGCAAGTGCGTCAATGCGCATCACTCGTACGACTATGCAAGGTGTAAGTACATAGCGCGTGAGCAGCCTGTGCGTCACGCCTGGCAGTGAGCGATTGCATGCAATGTACGTCTCGCGCGTGTTAAGTGAGTTGTACCTGCTTACAACGTACGATCTCCGTGCGTTCGGCACATTATGGTACAGAGACCATACTTACACGTGCTGCCAAGTGTGCCTTCGGTACAGGAATATCTAAAAAGTCTCACGGAGTCGGTGCTTGTGCATGCTTTGGCAGTACCGAGGGCATGCATGCGTGCACATGGGGCAAATCCATAACTTGAACCTAGCCTGCATGCAATGAAAGTTCCCCCTGCATTAAAAGTTCTGCTTCTTGTCTGCGCACTCCAAAATCCATACCGAGTCTGTACTCACTACGTATGTGACGTAGGAATTTCCAGATTTTTGCCCATGTTTTTGCACATAGACTGCAGGCACGTGCAAGTACGACGGATGTGACCACAGTTTAAGTCTATGGCTACAATCAGTTGCAAATATAAAGCATATCTCTTAATGTTTACTCTTGCAGTGTTAATTGTATTTCTCTCTTTTGACTTTCTTCGACCTATCACAGTATGTTAGAAAACAAAGCTTCCGGTGCTAATTCCTTTATGCAGAGACAGTTCTGGTCATGTTTGAAGGTAAGAAACTCGGCCCATCTAGGTAGTCATTTGAAATTGTTTTGAAAGGTGTTGAAATATTTAATTCAGCGGGATTGTTCTTTGGGAATGCAATTATGATACAAGTTGATATAGTTGATGTAAGTAGTTGTGTGAGGAAGACCTTTGTACTGTCAGTATGTCAATGAATAATTATGACTATGGCATAGTAATGATCATGATATTCCACTTTCATATGTCCCTTAATACTTCAGGGGCCATTTCATAAAGGACTTACAACTGTTGTAACTTTGCCATAATGGCAACTACCATGGTAACAAGGCTCAGCAGCCAATCAAATTCAAGGTTAACATGATAGTTGCCATAATGGCAAAGTTACAATAGCTGTAAGTCCTTTATAAAACGGGACCCTGAAAAAAGTCTCAGTAGCGCTTTACATATATATTATTACCCCTGTCATGGGATCCTGGCTTATCCACGTACAGTGTGTGCACATTTTCTTTAGCAAGAGTTCCAAACTGCATTGTTAAGCACACATGAATTTTGCCATGATACCTGGTATCCACCTAACACCTGGGTGGAGAATGGAAAGTGTGGATTAATGCCTTGCTAAAGAGGAAGCTACATGGCATATATATATATATATATATATATACGGTAGGGGAAGGCGGGGTAAGTTGAGCATAGGGGCAAGTTGAGCCACCAGCCCCAGGCCAATAATGAATGAGTCGGACATTGTGGTGATGTCATGTATTGATGACCCATAGCATAACCCCTAACCCCACCACATTGTTTTCAACTTTGAAACAAAAAGTATTTTTTTAGAGGGAAAAATATGAATTTCAGCCAAAAAAGTAAAAAAGAGTGTGAAATAGATAAGTGCTTTATAAACACACACATCTTTGAATATAATAAAGACATGATAACAACATTATTAGTCCAGGTATGGATCTTCATTCTTGTCATAGTCTTTTATATGATGGATGCATAATAAATGTGTGGATACAAAATTATCGCACTAAGTTCGGACTGGGGTAAGTTGAGCCAAACAGCATGGGGCAAGTTGAGCCATGGTAATTCCTATGGTAATGTATCTTAAAAAACAAACAAACCATGAAAATCGATTGAAATGCTGGCTGAAAGGAGCAAATTTACATGACTGCTCTTTTCCTTTTAAATGTTAGTATTTATAGATAATTAGCAAGTGAAAAGACTTTAAACAAAAAAATTGACATGCTGGTTCTCCCCTCATACATTTTGTACATAGTTTTTGTGGCTCAACTTACCCCAGAAGGTGGCTCAAACTTACCCCATATATGGGGCAAGTTGAGCCATTTGACGTCGTTTTTTTCAAAGGTCACGATGACTTTCAGTGTGGGGATAGAAAGTTATATATAGGTGGAAAATATTTCAGAAGAATTAAATTTCAAGGCAAGGTACTTATTTCGACAAGATTATTAATCATATCAATTCTAACATGCAAAAAGCAAAAACTGTCACAACTTACCCCGCCTTCCCCTATACAGTGTTATTTAGTTATTGGCATTCCACAACGCAAAGTCTGTATAGTGAATAATAATGATTGATTAACAAATATGCACATTGTTTCTGTTTGTTTATAGTTGCTAGGTAACCTGTTGTCATGGCATGGCCTTGTCGCCAAGGAGCAGCTTTTAGAACTTGCTATAGACGGTCTACTGAATAGATACCTCCTTCTCTCACTCAATAACTCTGATATAGACGAAACAAGCATCGCCAAATGTGATAGGGTAAGTATATAATACTTATAAAGCTAAAGAGGAGTTGTTCTACTCTGAAGGGACTTTTCAACTTGCACATTCACTATGGGACTGATATATATATCGTCGCACACACCACCGCCCTCTCTGCGCAGATACAGTGCGCTATCACGCCTCGCGATTTCACCATGAACCGTCCTCTCTATTACGATACCCTCTGTGGCGTAAATAATTCACTTCAAGAAAATGTAAAGATACGGGATGAAACTTTAGAACCTGAACTATCGAACAGAGATACCGGTAAATAATTTGCTCTCCTTGTAGGTGCACTTATTGCTGGTTTTAAAAAACCTTTTTTTAAATGCGTTCTCTGCAAAACTAACTATCGCATCAAAGTGCGCAGTGAGGACGGTTCGTGGTGCGTGCGACGATATATTTACATCATAATAGCCTTCTTTTTGTTCATGGCATACAAAGTCAGTGGAGCGATGCAAGGCGATGCAATGAGCATGCTCATTAATATTTCAACTGTCCATTACGACATCATGAATTTCCATATAACTTGTATTGTTAAGTAAATGGACAGGGGAAAAAAAAATTCAATTTGAATAAACTATACTGTATTTTTTAATTTCTGCAAATATGTGAGCTTGATATCATAGGTCACTTTGCTTTTTACAGATTGTATCCAGTCTCCCAGTGCCATGGTTTGAGGAGCTTGAAGGAGACAGCACTCTAAGGCAACTAGAACCACTGTGTAAATATCTCAAGTATGCTGCTGGACACATACAAAGTCAGGCAAAGGCAGATAATACTGATAAAAAGAATAGCAGGTAACTAAGAGGGTTACACTCTGTGATGGATATGCCGAAATTTACGTTAGTTTTATATGTTCCCTGAGTTTTGTTTGATTTTTATTTGGTTGTCACCTTTCTATTAACATAGTACAATAATTTATCCATAGATATTAATGATAAAATATTTAATAACTCTTTTTGCTAGAGGATATGAAGTGCAACTATTATTAACCCTACTGTAGCCTGAATTGCTACTTCATCAGCAGCACTCTGTACATTCAATTGATTATTCCTATCAGGTACTCATTCACCTCAAATCAATATATAATTTTGATATCAAGGAACAAAATAAAGAAATAGCTAACCAGAAATCAGATGCTATTATTAAAACTAGAGACATTTTTTTTCATTTTTTTTCTTATTGAAAACAAAGGTAAACATTTATTGCGGAATCGTGGGAAATATATAACTTCTTTTTTTTTAAAGATATGTTTGTAATTTATGCTGATATGTCTGCTTCCTTGCCTGGCTGCTGTGGGATAATGGTCAATATCTTTATCTCATTGTTGTTTTTCTCCCCAGATTCTTGGTGAAGCTGATCATCAAACAGCTTGTCAACATGAGAGCTATGGACCACGCCCTCAAACTCACCGATGACATCAGTCTGAAAGATATCAAACAGATAGTGACCAGCTGACCATCTCGTGGACAATCCGCTGAGACATACAGAGACTTGAAACATGCCATAGAAGGTTTCTCTGACATGAAGATATCAAATTGAAGGTCGCTACTTGATCAGTAGATACCATCAGGGAGTGTTCTGAAGCAGAATCAGATGCTGCTCAGAAGTGAGATACTAAACGAATTGTATGAAGATCAGCTACTGGTCATGAAGATATGCTTGACATCATGACAGACATGACCACCTTCTAAGTTGCTAGCAGGCTGTATAGCTTCAACAAGAGAAATCATGATGCCAAATTTTCATTCTTCAGCCAATTTTGATCGGCTGAATGCTGCAGAACCTCAAATAATTCAGAACATCGACCATCCTACGTGTAGTGAGACTGTTCAGAAATGAGGACTGTTCTTCTTAGGCATTATTAACAGTATTCCATAGATTCGTTATACTCTTTATCGTCATCTTTGTCAATTTGGATCAAATAGATAAGCTTACACAAGAAGCATTTAAAAAGGTTATTGGACAAACTGGTGGTAGATAAAAAGAGACTTGTCCTCTTGGGCATTAGATCATGGAATTAATCATACTACAAACGCTGGGTTCTGTTTCCAGAAAACTTATGATTATCATAACTTTGCCCAGCCTCAAGGAAGTTCTTGATCTGCAAGTGCTACTAACTTGTACAAGAGAAGATAGCATCTTGGACAACTTGAATTAGCTTTGTTTCTTTGGTAATGACCATAATTTTAATTTATCTATAAAAGAGTAACACAGCAAATAAATAAACTACAGTATCTCATTAAGGTTATTGATTTTGTACACATTTTTATCATTTTATTATTATTATTTTTTTTTTTTGGGGGGGGGGTTTAAACAAATAAGAAATTGCTCCTTATTAAATGTCTAATCAGTAAAATAACTGATCTATGCAATCAGCTCGCAGAAACTATTTTATTTTATCAATGATTTAATTTGTAAATGTAATTTATTTCAACAATCCAATCAGTATTATTTATTGAAATATTCTCCAGTAATCGTCATTATGATGAAGTAAGTCTCAAAGTTATTTCATACACATATGTTTCTGTTTTCATTGTATACTTTTGTAATCTTTGAAGGATTCCATGGAGGGTAAGACTAACGGTGAAACCATCTACATGTAATTTTCTGTACATTTCAGGATTAGAGTGAAGTGGCAGTTTACAATTAGATACCCATAGGAAGGATGCAACCAGTCAGGTTGGCCGTTTTTCAACTTGGGTCCTGTTTCATAAAGACTTGTAATAATGACAAATGTACAATTTCTATAACAAGTTTACTATCAGCCAATCAGGTTGAAGGATTTCAGTAGCTTTTAACTGTTACTCTAAATTTGTTATTATAACAAGTTTTATGAAACAGAACCCAGGTCCCCGTTTCATAAAAAATTTCAGTAAGTTATTTGACAATTTTGCTCTCGTCTAGTTCGATAGCACATTCTCATAAGCTTGTAAGTTTCCATTTGCAACCAGTTATATGAAACATAATTTGCATGGGAGTTTACACGTGTATGTTTACCATGGGCTTTTCCCATTTTCTCATGATGAAGAAAACTTTCAGTTATTCCCAGTTACGAATGAATTGAGCATTGGACCTCTACTGTAAAAGATATTTGTTACGATTTGCTTTCAATAGTTAAGCCACAACGATGGTTGGCAATGCAACCAAGATGTGTGATGTCACACTTGTGTACAGCTCCCCTATTACTCTTGTACTTAAATTGTCACTTTCATCAAGTCTATCCGTAGGGGATAGATGTTCTATTCATGGAGGACATGTACGTAGAGGTGCAAACTCCATTTCATGAGTTGTTTGTCCCTCCCAGTCACAGGAGTGCACAAACAATGTTGAATGTATACATAATTCACCAGGGATATCCATTTACATTGATGTTGAATCTGTGAGTTTGTCGTATCAGTTGAATGAGCAAAAACATATATTTTGGGATATACTTTTAGTGTACAAAAGGGACAGTTGTTCTGTTTGTGACATCACAAATCATGTTCGCATTTCCAATTGGGAGATCTCCATGGCAATAGTGACATGACATTCTTGACTTTCAAAGGCTCACTTTCATTGATTTTATTCTTGGATTTGTCTGTTTCACACAAGCTTACTTGTTCGAAGGTTTGTTTTCTTTGAATGTCATCAATAGCATTTAACACAAAACTGATTTACTATGAGGTTGTCATTCAGTTTGTGATCTTTATTTCATATAAATCCCTTAGGGTTGATGTTAGTGAATTAAAAAATAAAGTTATATGAGATGTGGCATTCTGATTAAAAGACATTTATATTAATCACCAACCTTTCAACAAAAAAAACTTTGACGTGTGACCACCCAATTTGATGTTATCATGTATTCAGCTATGATTTTCTATGATTTGAAATTTGCCTATATGAAAAAGCTTAAATTACTAGTAGTGAGAAATACATTAACCTTTACAACTGAACTTGTTGAACATGACGGCAGCCCCTCCACGGCATTGAATTTTATCTGGTAACTAAAACTTAAACAGTTTATATGCAGCAACTCCTACTAATTATTTTATTTCACTCAGATTATTATTGGCATTTGGAAAATTTATTACAGGTGAATGAAATCATTAAGCATTTCTTTCGATTTTACATAGATTTATATTATACATTGGACGTAATGTGAAATTATATTTTCATAATTCCTTGTATGTGTTGAATCATCGCCATGCTGTGTATTCTGAGCATCAAAATATTAGGTACCCATGAAAAGTCTTGATAAAAAGTCCTAATGGGTGATACCATACGTGTCATACGGGACATTTTGTCAATTTCTGTTCTCTTAGCTGATTGCTTGAGCAATGAAAAATTATTGGTCAATAATAAAGTTATAGTGGGTAGTCATGTGAAAACTACCAACAAAAAATATTTGACTATGGCTGAATTACAGGCGAAAATGTTGTGTGTCGTACGGGGCTCAGAAATGTCCCGTACGCAACATTTTCACCTCTAATTCACCCATGGACAGCATATTTTTGTTGGTTGTCAAGTTTTCATGTCTACCCAGTAGTACTCTATTATTACCACAAAACAAATTGAAGTTCTTTGTTTGGACAATAGGTTGAAAAATGTTGCGAAAATAGCTGATTTTTTTAGCATGGAATCGCCCTAACGATGGAACACACAGTGAGTATACTGATTTCGTGTGTAGTCTATCACAGACTTTACATTGGTACAGAGTATGCATCCACTTGGTCTAATTCTCATGCCCAAACTAATTGGTCTACTATCAATTTCGTCCAATTACTCTTTGGTTCAACCTGCACTTGGTCTAATTGTCATTTGTTTTCATGCTCAGATGGTCTAATTTCCATTCCATCTACTTATTTTTGTGCTTTGTAAAATGAAAATAAAATAGTTCATCTAGTCATATAGTCTAAATCCAGTGGATATTAGACCAAATGGGGAAAGCATAACTGGAAATTTGACAGAATGGTAAATGGAAATTGGCAAACTTGCAATTTGACAAAATTGTTAGTAGACCAACTGGTAGTACACAAACTAGGATTAGACCAAGTGGGAATTAGACCAAATGGTAGTAGACCAAGTGGCAATTACCAAAATCATAGACAGAATGAAATCCAGGACATATGCAAGTAGTTTGTAATAAAATGGTGAGATCAGTGTTTATTAAATGTCCATACATAGCACGTAACTGTTAACATGAATATGTACATACTGTTTTTGTCCATATTGACGACAATAAAATCATGAATATTATTGTTTAATACAAGATTCTCCCGCCTTATACTGTCTTTTGGCTTCAACAGAGCAAACAACATAATCAAGAGTTGATCCAACTTCACTTACATTTATCATTCCACACATTGCATACTTTTCGAGAAACATTTCATCGATGACAGTAAAGTAGCTTCATTTACTTTCCTTTAATACATTTCGCTGTACTTTGGCTTACAATTTGAGCATACAACTGAGTTGACCTAGAACATCCTCTACCATTTCATTCTTCTAGAATAAATTCTCTTGATCATGACAAGAGTGTAGATTTCAATCACTTGCATACATGTATAGTGTACATGTATTTTTACACAGTTTTTCCACGTTAGGTATAAGCATACAACCTTGAGCTGGCCTTGGATTCCGACTTCCATTACACATATGATTCATGACAATAATGTAGATTTCATTCACTTGCCAATGTCTTGATTCCACAGTTAAATAGAATATTCACTATTCTTTATGAAAATGAATATCTTACACTTTAAATCATAGACTTCACCTACCAAAAGTTCATCAACATGTGATTGAAATTATGAACATGAATCCAATATTTCGATGGAAGTGGAGTACCTGTACATTAAACAGATTTTTCATAAATATATTCCTGTATATTACAATACATATTTCTTTCAATTTATGAGCTGACATTTGTCATTACAAAAAATAAGTTAAAATTCCAATAGATAAAATATTAGTAAAATGTGGAAGTGAGGAACATTTATTGAAAATATTCTAGTCCAAAATACTGGCTAAAACTACCTATTGTAATATTGGTTAAAGGCATTGGTAAAGATTATAGAGGTCTTGTTAAGAACTAATCAAGAATTTAGGTGTGTTGAATTTGATATCATTCATATTTATTGATTGTAACACATGAAGTATATGGAATAAAAACAAGATGGAACATTCTTTGTTTTTTGTCAAATCAATGTTCTCCAATGCCTTTAAAACCAAATTCTTGACAATCTTGGAACATATTTCAAGAAAGACATTACATATCATAGGCAAGATATAAATACAGTGCTCAATTAAAACACAAGAAATTAATTGATGAGTTAAAATGCATACTCATTACTTAGTATAATTAAGTACAACTCCTTCCCTTCATTTATTATCTATTGTTAAAAAAATAACATTCATGTGCAGTAAGAGCAGTCTAGACTTTGCCTTGAAAAATTATATTCTGATACATAGTTATCATCATTAGCACCCTTTCAACTTCTAGCATTCAGTGCATGCATTCTATTAAAGATCTAAAATGCACTGGATAAATTCCATGTTAAAAAAAAGGTTTCTGAGGGTATAAGAGGGACACTGTATCTAAACTACAAAAAAAAAAAAGTTTGTAAATCTGAGTTTGGCCATTAATTTTTCCCATCTCCCAATTTTACACAATGCATATTTGATATTCAAAAGATCATTTACATTTAATTCTCTTTCAAATGATACCATGCTTGTTATGATCATGCCATCACGAAAACACCAGGATTCGAAAGTGTTGTATGAGGTCTGAATTGAAAAGCTGCAACACGAGCAGAAATGGTCATAGCGGGTCAATAAAGAACACGATTATTTTGTCCGGAGTGATGTCTTTTGTTATTAACTGGTCAACCATGAATGTCAAATTCATTAGAAGTTTGAAATTCACACTCCAATTTCATGTTCGAAAGGCCTGCGCCAATGAAGAAATCGAAGCTGGGATGCTGCAATAAAAAATGTAGCAGAGAGGCTTGGTGGTAGCCCTGGGACCATCACTAAATGAAAACAGAAATTCTGAGCAACGGGTGATGTCAAAGATCGACCCAGGCATGCCAGGAGTGGATGCCAGAAGATCACGACGGAACAGCAAGACCGGATACTTGCTTGACAGAGCACTTGCTTTACAGAATCCTAGACAGTCGTCACAAAGTATTCTACAAAGCATTGTTAGGAGGTTCAATGCAAGGGTATCTCACCAAACAGTGAGAAACCACTGATGGTGTGGGGAGGCGTCTTGACTGCAGGAAAAACAGAACTTGTCATTGACGGAATCCTCAATGCTCAGCGGTATAGAGATGAGATCCTCCAACCAACAGCTGTCCCACATCCAAGGAATATGGGGAAGGACGCAGTCCTGCAAGACAACAACGCGAGACCCCACAGAGAGAGACTGGTCTGCAACTTTCTCGAGAAAGAGGGCATCATGCAAATGGAGTGACCTGCATGCAGACAAGACCTAAACCCCATCGAGCATCTCTGGGGCCAACTCGGCCAGTCTGTTTGGAAGAAAGTCACCATGCAATGAAACGACACTGGCAGGACTGAGTCAGATCCTGATTGAAGAATGGACTGCCGTTCCTCGAATAAGGAAGCTCATCAACAGCATGAGGCGATGCCAGGCGGTGGTGCAAGCAATTGGGTCCTCCACCCGTTACTGAGCCCTGACCATGTTAACTGATGAAATGAAAGATCTCAGTCTGTGTCCATAAAGATGAAAATCCATTCAAATCAAGCTCCTGCTTCATTTTTGATGTTTTGTTGTGGTTTATGTAGTGATGGTTCTGTGAAACAACATGGTTTGAGTCATGGTTTGAAATATCAATGCATGTACCGTATGTTTGTTTGTTATGTTTGCTAGTGCAGATGTGTGTTTGATTCCATGTTAATGTTAAAGTGCATGAAAACAAAAGAAACCGCTGAGAAACTCACTCATACCCACAGAAAAAAAAGAACAGTGACTTTCAATATTGGGTCATTTTGCAACTTTTTAATTTTGACCTTGCCCCACATTTCAAGGCACTGCACCTCCATGTGAACCATAATCGTATCATGTAGAGTATCATTTAAAGACAATTAAATCTTTTCATTAGTATCAATCACGCATTAATATTCACTTCAACCAAGGAGGGATTATCGATCAAAGTCAGATTTCCAACTTTTTTTGAGAAGTTTATTTCTTAAGTGTAATCAACAATTCCACAATTTTTTTTACAAATGGAAGTTTTAACTAAAAAGGCAACAAGTAATAAAGGTTCGCGATACGCTGTCCATACCTGACAGCATCCAGCAGGTAGACCACCTGGGTGGCCCCAGCACAATGACAAATGACACGCAGAGACCATATCTTCTGAAATCATTCTTAATGGTATGATGATACCCAATATTGACATGGTAGATATCTTGATGAATACCTAAATGCATGGCTTCTTGCCATTTCTGTCTGAATCGAAATGGCTTAAATCAAAGTTCATGGTATGGATGACATATTGACTGGATTCAATGCCCTTTGCATGGGTTATTTGTTCTGCCCTCACCATACCTCCCCCCCCCCACCTAATTTGTGCTGTAATATAAAAAAGGTGTCCTATGGATAAGTGGCCCTGCCCTAATAAAGTATTGACTTCTAGGCATGCCTAACGATTGCAATCATGACTGACATAGCTACTGAATCGTTTATTTTTATTTTAAATCCTACAAAAACTTAATATCTACCTTTAACAAAATCAAGGTCATGGCCTGGGAATTGATCCCACGACCCTCTGATTGGAAAGGGCAAGCCACACCGTGACACACAAAGAATTCATTTGAATACATCACAGAATAATCCTATCATGAATATGCATATGAGTGTGATCATATGTAAAAGTGACAAAATACAGGAATCAATATTCATGAGAGTCCAAATCTTCCACTAAAAAAGCCTATTGACATCCAATGAAATGAAAATGAAAATGAAATCCATAATTTATTGTTCGAAATAGACATGAAATGAAATACTCTGAAAATTTGCTTTGCCCAATTGATCATGGGCCCGGCAGCCACTGTGCAGCACCAGATCGCCAAACAGGGTAGCAGCAACTCCCATCTTTTAACGTTTTTTAGTCTGACGCCGCCTGGGTTTGAACCCCCGTCCTCCCGGTTGTGAGACAGACGCTCTACCAACTGAGCCAACACACCGGTATTGATTTCATTATCATCGTGAAAAGTAAATACCATTTTCGAATTTGTTTTTACTTCAAATGTTTCTTTCTTGTGTTAATGCATATATGAACTATGTGTTTTCAATGCTTTGCCCACAATAAACGAACATTTACTTGATATTTAAAATATTTTGGGCTTTGAATTTAAGTAACGTTCACACATCAATGTTTACTATGCAAAGGTGCAAGAATCATTCAAAATATCTGTAAAAGGGGATACATATAAATTTAAGCTTTCAGGTCATACATACAATTATCAATGAGTATAAAGTTAAGGGAGAAAATTATATGATATAATACTGGTCAACCTTTATTGTCGATCAGATTACATGAAATATTTCTACAAATGTGCCATTAAAAAAATAATGAAAATGTATACAATTTCTATACCAAATATTGACTTATACAAGCCATTTTGTGATTAAAAGTAATATTTTATCCACCTGTTTTATCTCATTAAAATTACATTGAAAAGTTGAAAAGTGAATAAAAGAAATCTGATAAAAAAAAGCCTGTCATCTTTGTATTTAAAACAAGAGAATAGAACATTTTTAATACACGTTTTAAAAACCATGGTATCTTATCTCTCTATTTGTACGCAATTAATTGGTAAAAGTGAAATGATATTACATCTCCATACATTTGTTGTTGGGTGCATATAAAATACGTTGTTAAATAAATTGCACAGGATGAGAGTAAAAATTGTTTTTTTCAAGTTCATGGTAGGGATAAGACTTAAATTATTATTATTACTTATTATTTGTACTGCGCTTTTCCCATTAGGCCCAAAGCGCTTACAATTAATTAATAAGATGTAATATATATAAAAAACTACAAAGTATAAAAGATATGAGTTTTTAATGACATTTTAAAAATTGCTAATGATGGAGACTGTCTAATTATTATTATTTTGAAGCCGACACTGTAAAAATCCTTTTTATTACCGTTTGAGCAATTCTTTTCAGTATTTTATCATGGCAAATTGATACAGTGATTCAAGTCCCAATAAGAGGAACAAAATCCATTGGTCATCTAGTTGCTTACTTCCAAGTAAACAAATAATCATGCTTTCCTCATAGTCAGTGGAAACCAAAGACCAAAAGTCATGTTTATCTTCACTGTGTAAAACAAAGGTTACATTTTCACAGAGCTATGTGTTACAGGATCAAGGAAACGTTAAACCTATTATCTGAATAAACCTGTAGTTTTTCTCTCACTGAAGTCAGAAATGCTTTGCACTTGCAGTTTCATCATCTAAGGATTCAATGCCCTAAAATTAAAAGCAGGTTCATTTTGCAATTCAGCATACACAGTTGTACATGTCATGATATACGCCATATTTCCAGCAAACTGATTCATCCACCATACACGAGTTACCCAGTATATTCATACTGAAATCCTCTATAGCACATCCATTCCACAGCATCTTTGGTTATTTGGTGCTTCACCACGAACTCATCTCACATTCTCTAAATTTTCTGCAAAAACAAACAAAGATTTTAATTTATTGAAAAATACAAATACAAATTAATTGGATAAAACTGCAATAGTTTGGCCACATTAAAAAAAAAAGATAGTGGTCTCAGGAAGAATATAATAGGAATGAGAGAAGGGAGGAGAGATTGAATGGAGGCTGCTCTATTGGTTTCACATAAATCATACCTTTTTTTAGTAAAAAGCTCCATTTTCTGGTTTTCATAGAAATGAAAATAAAAGGGATTGCACTTTCAAATTGCCATGACATGAATAATTGCATCTTCAGTATTCTGCTTCAATTTTTCATATCATGAAAAAAAATACAATTTTTATGCTGAATTACCAAATTCAATGTCTAAACCCAACATATCATTATCTATCTTTGACTGTATTTTCTTTGCCATCTCATTTATAGAACAAACCCCAACTGACTTACTTGTAATAGCCTTGGCAATTGTCTCCATGTATTCCACTGAGTTGCAGTTTGTATAGTGAGCAGGACAAACCTCTAGCTGATAACCAGGTCCATACTCCAAGAAAAACTATAAGAATATGAATTAACAAGACAAAAATTGGACACAAAGCTGCACTACCTCGAAAGTTAAATGTAGCCATTTTGGGTTTACATTAACCCTAAAAGACAGGGTCCTTTTATCCCCTCCCCCTCATTTTATTGTCGTTGATAAATCTGTTAAGTGAAAAAACTCGCCACAATATTCTATCTTTAATAGCATTCTTTATAAGGAAAATACTTTTTTTTTCTTTTACTGCAACGATAGGGTTCCGGAGATTGCATCATGGGAAAAGAACGTGCCGATTTTCGGTGCAAACATGCAGTTGAAGGCCGAAATAATTTTAGGGATATTTGTACGGCAGAACATAAAAACCCCAAATTATCTAATCTTGTTCTTCTACTAGTTCTGAAGATCCAAAGGTCATCAATGACTGTATTAAACAAAACAACTTGAACCTTTTTTTAGTAATATCATGTTTTGACTTTTCTTTTTTTGGACCTACCTCATGGTCTGGTATTTCTGATGGTAACTTCTTTCCTAAGACCAGACCTGTTAGATAGGACCAGCATCTAGCAGTATTAGCCATGTTATAACCTCCTATGATCACACAGAAGTCAGGAAGGAAATGTGGAGAAGAAAGAAAAAAATTTATAAGTATAAGGTGCTCAAAATTGTCAATATTTCATAAGAATTTAAAAGATACAGAGGAATGAATGCACCACACACAGGTAAATTTGTTGATACTCAAAGTTGGTTGACCTCGACATATCTTGCAGTCACCATTAAAAGACAGCATTACTGGACAACACAGGACACAATGTTCAAGCTAGCATCGTGTGGACTGTTCATGCATTGAAGTCTTTCAAGAGCCCTGAGAATTCATTACCAGCCAATGGTAATGTGTCTAAATGCATTGGGAATAAAATTCATGTCATAGAGCTCTCAATCTCATCATGAATTCATTATAATATCTCGCATTACAACACATCTCCACATACAGTCAAGTCAGCATAATAATTTCCTACACTGGAACAGCTTTCCAAGATCTAAGTCAAACCGATTGTTATAATCTCAAGATATTTATTTTTTACATTAATAGATGCCTATATTGCCTAGATGTATTGTAAAGCGGTTTAGGCAAGATTCCTAGCCCTTTCACACAGAAATGATTGACTTACTCCCACCCAATAGGTGAGTTTGTAGTTTCCATGACAGTACCCTGGACACACACTACCCCACCCCAAGAGGGGCAAGATTAAAGGATTGCATAGGATTGACTTACCCCCACCCAACAGGAGAGTTGGTAGCTTCCATGAGAGTACACTGGACACACACTGCCCCACCCCTAAAGGGGTAATGTTAAAGGATTGCATTGGACTGACTTACCCCGACCCAATGGAGAGTTGGTAGCTTGACACAAACTGGCCCACCCCTAGAGTGAGAAGGTAAAAGGCTTACAAAGGATTGACTTACCTATACTCAATAGGAAAGTTGGTAGCTTGACACAAACTGCCCCACCCCTAAAGGGGTAAGATTAAAGGATTGCATAGGATTGACTTACCCCCACCCAATAGGAGAGTTGGTAGTTTCCATGACAGTACCCTGGACACACACTGCCCCACCCCTAGGGGGGTAAGGTTGAAGGATTGCATAGGATCAGATGAGAGTGTATCTGCTCCACACTGGACCACTACCACGCTGGGTTGGAACTTCACACGTACTTGCTCCATAACCCTTCACAACCGCAAATGAGAGAAAGATATAAATGACATTGAGAATCAAACATATACTCCACATGTGGTAACGATCTAAAACAAATTAGTTCAAACATCCAATGATATAACAACCAAGTACTTGTCTGTTTAAAAAATGTGTACTTAATAATTTGGATAGAACATGTTTAAGTGATGAAGAATGAGTAGAGTATCAAAAGCATTCCATAGCATTCAAAGTAGCAGCCATGGACTGGGCAGATTCACTTCATATATCTTGAGGAAGTCCATTTTATAAATATGCGCTTATATGCTAAATGCGCTCTAAATTAAGCATAATCATAGCCATAAAATCTGCATAGTCAATGGTTTAATACCATGCATGTCTAATCCTCTTTTGTAAATTCTGGCCGAAAGATTTCTTTAACCTCTCGAATGTTATATCATTTCAATATCATACATTCTTGCTTTAAATCTTGCCCAAATGATCTTGATCATAGGGATCAATGGGTTAATGCGGTTACCTTGTGAAGAGATCAGAGTACTGTTCATCTTTGATACCATCTTTGAGAGGAACGCTGACAGTGTAGAACTTTCCCCTTCCCCCTCCTACTCGATTCAAACTACCAGTACCTGTAAATAATCGGTCATACAATATTAAATTGCAATCCACCCGTGAAACTATTCAAGAGAAGCAAGAAAAGTGGTCTCCATTATCAAAGGTCAAGTCCACCCCTCAAAATTGTTGATTTGAATCTTAAGGCAAAAATCAAAGAAGCATAACACTGAAAATTTCATCAAAATCGGATGTAAAATAGAAAGTTATGACATCTTAAATTTTCGCGTATTTTGAGTGACATGCAAATGAGACAGTCAATGATGTCCCTTACTATGAGAGTTGATGATGTTCCTCCCCATTTCTTTTTGTTCATTATTGTTTGAATTATACAATATTTCAATTTGTACAGATTTGACAATAGAGACCAACTTAGCTTCACCACAAACTTAAAATAATAGTAATTCCACATGTCCAGGGAGGAATGAAATTTTGTTTCACATGACAATGAGGAGAAAATTAGAATTTTTCATATTTCATATGATACAATACAAAAGAAATAGTGAATGGGTGATGTCATCAGTCTGCTTATTTGCATACCGACAAGGATAAGCAAATAACTGTTTTGTGAAATTAAAAGTAAATGCTAGTTGTGGTAACGATACCAAAATGAGTTCATACAGAATCCAATGAAATGACCACCAAAGTGTTTGTTTGTATAAACTAAAATATGTGCCAAAGGATAATGTAAGAAATTGTGTAATTGCTGAGAAATTAGCAAATAAGAACACGATTCGAGTCAAGCATCGCGCCAACATTCAGAGCAATAATAATACACTGTCCCATGTGCGCTTACCTGTGTTGGTGATCTTCAGTGTGAACATTTTTCAGCGTAGATTTCAAGATTTCACAAAGTTCAATTTACATGTATGTAACTGTATCAGATCTAGATACTCGATGATATAGTGACAATTAAGCTTGGTTTTACACACTTCCTCTTGAAATCAGTGTGTACTGCAACTACTTTCATTTATCTTTAATTCCCTACAGCTAGATCTTCATGCAGCATACAGGTAGGTAATCTTTATAGACACATTACTCTTACATATTCTAAATTAATATCACAGATGTCATGGAGAAAGAGCTTGTGCCAATACTCATTGCACAAATTCTGATAATTTTGTCCAATGTCACTTTTGTGATAACAGTGAATGATTGAAGCTATTTCACTTTCTTCTTCTTTTTTCTTTGGGAGGGGGGGGGGTCAATTGCTGACATTACTATGTGTAACTTTTTTCCAATTTGAAATTCTTCATCACGTCAATTCTGGTCTGAAAGAACACACTTTCATCACATGGTCATCATATGAACATCATACAGTGTGTCCATAAAAACAGTAATAATGTATTTCACTGTATGTATGCAATATCAGCACTTCCTGTCATTGTTTCAACATTGAATGAAACACTTACACCAGACAAGAACATACATGCATTGGAATGACTGGGTAACTTATCTTTGCATTTTACAGTGTTTCTATTGTTTAATTGTGACATCATTACAATAAATGGTTACCTTTCTGCAGTTGCATCAGGTTAACTTCCATTTATAATAAGCCACACCTTGCCTTACATCTCTACTGAGAATGGTACCTGCCAGGTTTATATAATGTACTATTGACCAGTGAAAATTGTACTATTACCTATTGAAAAGGGTAATATAACGCACTATTATCTACTTGATAATTACCTGGAAAGAACCCTGGTGAGTGTTTGTGAAGAGAGACAGTCATCACTTTGGGAGTGAAGATAAACGCATCATCTACAGCTGTGATAATCAAAGAGAGTGAGTATGAGTTAGGTTGTAAGAATTATTTACCATTTCAGGACATCACAGATGTAGTCTCGGAAGAAAAAGAGTGTTTTTATTGCTCTATTATTGGGAGCTATGCAATGTAAACATCATCCTGTAACAAAATATTTTAAGTTAGAATTGTTTCATTTTTTGTTTCATCTCAAGAGAGGGAGGGGGTAAACAAAACAGCTCTAACTTCAATATTCTTATGGAAAAACCTATTTCTGAAGAAAAAAAGAAGAAATTCACTGTGGAAAAAAATATCACATTGAGTTACTATAGCTTGAAATCTTGACAAATGTTTGAGACTTGAAAGATAAGTTTTTGGCTCTACTGGATGTTGGCACATATAATATTGGAAACATTGACCCCCCTTCCAATCCTTTGGAATGAACAAGAACAAAACAACTTAAAATTTCAACAGGGTTTATGGAAATACCTACAAAAAGAACATCCTTGAGAATAAAATAATAGCCTGTTATTAAGTAGATTCAAGCAAACTATCAGAATCCAAAGAAAGCAATTTACATGACTCAGTATTTTAATTGAATCTGTAAGTGTATTGGTCTTACCATCACCATGATGTAGATCCAAATCAATGTAGAGAACACGGTTGAAATGCTCCTTGAGTTTTAGGATGGCAAGAACAATATCATTGACATAGCAGAATCCAGCAGCTTCATCTCTATAGGACAGAAATAAGAGATTCAAGAATGTAATTAAAGAGGCTTTTAATAGGAGGTAATAACAATTTGAAAACAATTTTTCAGCATTACTCCTATGCAGAGATGCCAACCTCTTGACACAAAAAATCAGACTGAATATCCTCAAAAATCATATTTTTTAGTGAAAAATCAGATTTTCATGAAAACTCAACATGACCAGTGCAAGCCTTGAATTAAGCAGCTGCAGGCCGGGGGCGATTTTTTTTGAAAAATTTCCCCCGGCTTACGGGCTTTTTACAGGAACCGGGGGCAATTTTCTGGAACGGGGGCAATTTTCTGGAACAGGGGCAATTAAAAAAAAAAGAATATAACTGAGAACCACACTCCAAATTTGTTTATAGTACGCACAGCTCCTGCAATTTTCAAATTAGTACAGAAATAGCATGCTAAGTAATAGGCTTATTCAAACAACTAAGAAATCAGATTTAAATGTTGAGGTGTGTTTTGACACCCTCACTCCACATCCCCTTTACATGGGCTTATTTACTTTTCATCTTTAATGAACCACAAAAATGAACCCCCCCAAAAAAAAAAAAAAAAAAAATCTAAATAAATGAATAAAATAAACATATAAAAGACTTCAGATTAAATAATAAATTTAGATGAAAAACAAGTGGAATGCCTCTGGCCGTCTCACATGCATCACACGGTTCAATATAGCAGCAGTGCTGACTTTGAATACTACTCTAACTCGCACAAGATGTTCAGTGATACATGGTTACTCTTATGTCCACTTTTTATGAACTAGACCAATAAACTTACAGAGATATGATGGTTATTCAACAAAAAACCCCAACATGGCCAAAGTTCATTGACCTTACATGACCTTTGACCTTGATCATGTGACCTGAAACTCGAACAGGATGTTCAGTGATACTTGATTACTCTTATGTACAAGTTTCATGAATCAGATCCATAAACTTTCAAAGTTATGATGGTAATTCAACAGATACACCCAATTCGGCCAAAGTTCATTGACCTTTGACCTTGGTCATGTGACCTGAAACGCGCACAGGATGTTCAGTGATACTTGATTACTCTAATGTCCAAGTTTAATGAACTAGACCAATAAACTTTCAAAGTTATGATGGTAATTCAACAGATACCCCCGATTCGGCCAAAGTTCATTGACCCTAAATGACCTTTGACCTTAATCATGAGACCTGAAACTTGAACAAAATTTTCAGTGATGCTTGATTACTATCATGTCCAAGTTTCATGAATCAGATCCATAAACTTTCAAAGTTATGATGGGAATTCAACAGATATCCCCAATTCGGCCAAAGTTCATTGACCCTAAATGACCTTTGACCTTGGTCATGTGACGTGGAACTCATGCAGGATGTTCAGTGATACTTGATTAACCTTATGTCCAAGTTTCATGAACTAGGTCCATATATTTTCTAAGTTATGATGACATTTCAAAAACTTAACCTCAGGTTAAGATTTCGATGTTGATTCCTCCAACATGGTCTAAGTTCATTGACCCTAAATGACCTTTGACCTTGGTCATGTGACATGAAACTCTGATAGGATGTTCAGTAATACTTGATTAACCTTATGGCCAAGTTTTATTAACTAGGTCCATATACTTTCTAAGTTATGACGTCATTTCAAAAACTTAACCTCAGGTTAAGATTTGATGTTGACGCCGCCGCCGTCGGAAAAGCGGCGCCTATAGTCTCACTTTGCTTCGCAGGTGAGACAAAAAATGTAAGGTTTTTTTTCATGGTTAGAATCACGGTTGTGGGTGTTTGTGTATGATTGTGACTGTGAGGTGCACTTGGATTGCATATAAATTATGTTAAAGAAATGAAGAAATTAAATCAATATCTAACTCAGTCTATTCAAATTCCAGCACATAGCCACAGGCTACATGTAAATTTTTAAATGTACATGTATTGTAGGTTCATGTACCTTAAGTTTTTCACAAGTTATTTGAAAACGCAGATCTTCACAGAAAATGCCTTTCATTCTGGGAGAGTCTAAATTCTGTGAAAATGTATTCATTAATAACTTAAATATTCATCACAATGAAGAAATCATGATTTTTTTTTACAGTTTTCAAAAATTAACATGAAATCTAAACTCTATCTGAAACAGAAAATCACCATCATTTAGGCCATTACTGATAGAATTCTCACCCAGAGCTCTGGCAGAGAACATGAGCTCAAACTGGCTAGCTAACAGCACACAATTAAAAGTACCACACTTAAGTGCACGGCATCCTATTTTTTTTTAGATGGAACCTTGTTTGATGATTTATTGTCTGATATTTACCCCTCACCAAGAAAGAAATTAAAAAGCTATAATTCACAACTATTGATTTTGGATTAATAAGGCTCCGTTTTGACAAGCAAAGTCGGCGACTGTGAGGATAAAAGACTCGCACATCCTATGTGCTGTGAACGGGGATTTATCTCCTGTGCAATTCAAATTACTATATCACAGAATTGTGATATCTCGACTGGAAATGTGTGCATTAGAAATTGCACATGGTGAAGTAGGGAAAAACTGTTACAGCTACTGGAAGCACGCGCGTACATGTAATACAGGGAAAAAAAGTACGGACGTAGCTCACTTTTTATGGTACTGAAAAAAAGACGCACTTGGCAATTTGAAACTGTGCTTATCGTAAATTGAAAGTTACTTGATTTTGGCTTTTAGATATTTAAATTACATGTATGATATGGCTTCATTGCTCACTCACGGCGGGCGCATACATACACAGCACACATACCGGTATATGGGACAAAAACAGGACAATGACAGAAAGTCGGGAAATCGTATTTTTGATGGCCAAAATCGTACTGTCGTATTTTACTTGTTTTATCGTACTAAATACTATAAAATCGTACTGGTTGGCATCTCTGCCTATGTGTTTAAGATCGCATGTTCGGATCTGTAATGAAAATCATAAGTCTGAAAAAAAAATTCAAGAATGTTACAATGCAAGGGGAAATGAAGGTTATGTACTAGATAAGTGTTTCGTCATTGGGATCAAGTCCTACATAAATTTTAGGTCTCTAAATCCATCATTTAATTTGCAATAGTGAATTTCCAACTGATTGTTGATTGTTTCTTGCAGAACATTGTTAAGTATGTACTGATTTAATGTACTAATTGCTGATTGCAATTGAAATTTGCAAATGATTACAAGCACTGACATCATGATATTGGCCAAGTTCAAAGTTAAAGGAGACAATAGTAGACGCCCGTACAAGCACTTAAATCAGGCAAAACATTCAAGTATAGTTGATATTTTTATTTCAATTTACTTTGTGAAATTGGTGAAATGTGAGGGATACCTTAGACATGCTATCTTACCTCCTTGCATGGTGCCAGCCTCCATTCCAATTGATAGCAATCCTACATTTCTGTTGAATTAAAGCTTTGGCACAGCTGAGAGATGCACCCGCGACCAATCTCACAAAGTCATACACTAATGGCAGGTTGGGGCAGTCATAACCTAAAATGTAGAAAAATTAGAAAACAGATTAATGGAAATTATTTTCTTATAACTTCGACATTTTATAGGCTGTGTAATGAATATTTAAACATGATCATTTCAAAAGACAATAGTCAAATTACAATATTCATCAATATTTGTTGTCTGACATGTTGTCAGATCTGATAAGTTTCCATAGATTTCATTGGCTGAGAAGCACAGATGACAGATTGTCAGTGATGGTGACATTCATAAGATGTCCCCAGGTTTGATCCTTTGATCTTGTCACACTTATTCCAATTGTATGACATGTATTTGTCTACAAGCAACTGATTTACTTCTCAGACAATCTAATACCACATGGGCAAACCCCATGATTATGTCTACTACCAACTGGTCTCATTGCTCTTTGCTCTAAACTTCAAATGGTCCAATACCTGATTAGTCAAAACCCCATTTCATCTAAATGGTTCAATTTCCTCTCGGTCTACTAACAATTTTGTGCTTTATCAAATGAAAATATGATTAAAGGAGAATGAAACCATTGGAACAAGATAGTTTGTGTGAAAACAGAAAAATAAAAGTAACAGATCAACAAAAGTTTGAGAAAAATCGGACAAATGAGAAAGTTATGAGCATTTAAATATTGCGATCACTAATGCTATGGAGATAGCAAATTGGCAATGCGACAAAGATGTATGATGTCACTTGTGAACAACTCTCCCCATTACTTTAGTATATATTTCACTTGAATTGCCTCTTTTATCACATCTATCCATAGATCATGTGTTCTTTCTCCATGAGGTCATGTAATACATGCTTTTTACCCGGGGGGGGGCCACTTACATTGACGAGTGGATACCATGCGCGACCAAAAAAACACGTAAAAAGGATGTCCTTTTCACGATAGGGCACGTTACGTACGTAACGTGAAAAGGGTGTCAAAAACACAAAAATAATGAAAAAAGGGTATCTATTTCGCTAGGAAAATTACGTGTTTAGGATCGAATTTGCGGGGATGATAAAACAAAATTAAAATGTTTTATAAAGGATGTCCTTTTTGCCCCAACACTACGTGTTTAGAGTCCTATTTGCGCTAGGTGTAGAAGGTGGGGTCGTACTAAACCAAATAAGGTAAAGCCGACAACCAAAGGACCCGTAACAATAAAACATTCCTGTACTTGTTTAGGGGTTCATTTCAGGGAATATTTGCCAAGAGTATCGATTTGTTTCCAATACTTGTTAAGGGTAGTGTTTGACACGCCAATACTTGTTAAGGGGTGCATTTTCAGAATATGGAAATTACGTGTTTAGGGTGCTTTTCGAGACCCCATGGTCGCGCATGGTATCCACTCGTGAATGGAAGTGGCCCCCCCGGGGCTTTTTAAGAATACATGATGGATAAAGAGTTTGTATCATCATAAGAAAAAGCAAAGAGACATTTTGAGGGTATTTCATAGTCCACCAAAGGGAAAGTTGTTCATCAGTGACACCACACATCCTTGTCACATTGCCAATGGGAGAATCTCCATAGCATTAGTGATTGCAATATTCAAATGCTCATAACTTTCTCATTATTTGTCCGATTTTTCTCAAACTTTCTTTATTCTTATTTTTTTTATTTTTCTGTTTCTACATAAGCCTATTTGTTCCAAAGGTTTCATTCCCCTTTAATAAATATTTAATCGGAAGTGGTGTTAGAGTTAGACCAATAAGATATGGGTATAGCCTAACTGGCAATAAGACAAAATGGTAAATGTGTTAGATATGGCAATTAGACCAAACTGTTAGTAGATGAACTGGTAATTTATCCATAAAACCTACCTAAGCCAAACTGTTGTTTGAGTTCCTCATCTTTCTCTGAGTCTTCCTCCAAGTTGACCCTCTCTAAGAACTCAATATACTCCTGAGAGTGGAAGGCTAACAGCTCGTCTTTTGTGGCAAACTCCGGAGTGATCAGGGTCACATGATCTAGTAGATCATATGCTTCAATCAAGGTGTGTACCATACTGGCCTGGAGGAAACAAGAACAAACATCATTTTTCCCAGGCTTATCAAATGCATGTTTTTTCTGTAGCTTGTAACAGTTCCTTTTCTATCATAAATGTGTAAGGAAGTCAATGATGTTTTACTACATACAATTAGGGATGGCAAAATCATAGGATTGCAGTATTCTGAGGGATGCAAACTGTAGGCATCTTTAGTGGAAAACATGATTTCCATCTTTTCTGCAACAGATAACTAAGTATTAGAAAAAGAGGGGAAATATCTTCCATGAAAATTGTCATTATACTTTCAGCTTTAGAAAGTACAAAATATTGCCAAATGGGAAATTTGGCATCTCTTATCTATGCATTTAGTAGACATTTAAAAGACATTAGGTATAGAAACAAGAAATGCCAGTGAGCTAGATAAATTTCCTCTTTAACAGATTTTAGGCCAGTGCAATGGCTAATCAACTTAAATATTGTCATTACTTTTCTTTCCATTAGAATTTGGAAATCCTTCATTTACTAAGTTATCTGTTGAACTTAATATGTATATTTAGGAGCTAAATTTTTATCATTCTGGTTTTCTTTGATTAATTCCCAACTATGACCAAGATTAGAATTGATAGGATAGTAAATTGTTATCTAAAAACAGTGCTTTGTACACAAGGAGACTTTTATTAAGAAAAATCAAATTATGTGTCCATTAAATTCTCACGATTGCCGGACAATCACATCTTGTATGCAAGGGGAATTTTATTAAAACAAAAATTATGTGTCCATTAAATTCCCACTATTGCCTGACATCGACATCTTGTAATATCTCTGTGTTTCTATAAGGGTAGCACAGAAGAACTCTACCTTCTTCTAGGTTCATACAGCATAGATGACTTACCCTTTTAGGTATCTTTGGCACCTGATCACATAACTGCAGGAGTCTCTGACTGAATACATAATAAATGGCATTATTCTCTGTTTGTTCTGGTGAGTCTTTGGACCCAGCAATTGAGTCTTGCCTTACAGACAGTCCACTGGGACCACTGACAGAGCCCATGTACTTGACTTTGGCTTTGGTGGGCTGACTGGACTCAACAGTCTTGGAAACAGTGGGATTAAGTGGCTTGAGAGGGGAAAGAGCTGCCCGCTTCCTAGGAGGGGGTTGAACAGCCTCATCCTCTTCCTCACTGTTACAGTCATACACACTGATTTCTGGAGGAACATTCTCTGAAGGCCTTACTGGCTGCAGTCTCTGAACATTCTCTGTTGGTTGTACTGACTGAAGTCTAGGAACATTCTCAGAAGGCCAAATTGTCTGTGGCCTTTGTAAATTCTCTGAAGGTCTTGACATTTGAGGTCGAGGAGCATTCTCTGTAGATTTTGCTGCTTGAGGCCGGGGGACATTCTCTGATGATCTTGCACCTTGGAACCTTGGAGTATTCTCTGATGATCTTGCTACTTGGAACCTTGGAGCATTATCCAAAGATCTTGCTGACTGAAGCCGAGGAGTGTTCTCTGACAGTCTCGCCGGCTGGAGTCTTAGGAGATTCTCAGATGGACGGGTTGGATGAAGCCTTTGCACATTCCCAAAGATTCCTGCTGTCTGTACTCTTGGTGGGGACCCATTTTTGTTACCTTGATTTCTTGCATCAAAACTGTTCTCGGAATCTGATGGACCTTCATCATTCATGTTTCTTCAGGCAGATGCTCATTAACATCAAATAAGATGCACAATGTTGTTGTGGTTTGCCATTAACATCATTTACAACATTTTGAATCTGAAGAAAAAAATTGAAAAATAGCAAAACAATAAAGGCTATAAAGAACACAAAAACACAAAGCTCAATGCTTAATCATATAAGGGCTTATCTCCAAAATTGATTAGAAAGTAAGTCAGAAAAAACTTGAAATATTACAAGTAGCTACACAAATAATTTGTAGTCCATGGCTGACAGTAAATCTGTTTATCATTTATCTGTTTAAATCTGTTTTATAGTCACAGCCATAAATCTGACCTTAAATTTAGGCATGATTCATGATATCTATTGGCCAATGCAAGTATTTTTTAAATCTAAGTTAGCACTGCTCATGATATTGTCGCCCTATATACCCATCTTGTAGCTAGGCTACGACAACAAAGACGGCAAGATGGTGACAATAACAGACTGTGAGTAAACGCTCCTCTACTTTTAATATTTTTTATAATTTTATCAGGGCTCGACACTAGCGGCGGTCCGACGGTCCCAGACCGGTAAAAATCGCTGTCGGGCCAGTAGATTTTCAGAAATTGGAAGATTTACTGGTCCGACATGACCAGTAAAAAATATCATTGTCGGGCCAGTAATTTTTCCAAAAATAGCAAGATTTAAGGGTCCGGCATGACCAGTAATAAAAACCATTGTTGGGCCAATAACTTTTCCAGAAATGGTCAAATTCACAGCAAACCATTTCCCCCGTTAAATTCTGCCATTCACACACAGAATACACACAGAATGAATCGCACGTAATGTATACAGCATGCATACAGTGCAGTGTACATGTAGTCAGCCACACAACTCACATGGTAAATTCTCCACTGCCCGCACGAACGAAGCCTGGCTAAACTCTGGCAGAAATCTCTCACAGAACTGTCAAAATTCAAGGTTCATACTCATGAAAGGCTCTTATAATGTCCATATTTCCTAAAAATTGGAGCAACTCTGTCATTTGTAAGCAGTAAAAGGAGAAATTTTCACTTCTGTTTTGGTTCAAACAGATCGGGTTTCGGGTGATATCGTCTGAATACATAATAGCCCCACATATGCATTTATGTGTGTGTTGATACACTTGGTATCTGACTTTCTTTCGTAGCTATTTTAATTGAGCCAAAAAGAAACTGATAAATTATTTATGATAGTTTTAGCTTTCTTCCTATCTTTCTTTCCTTAATCTTTCTTTGTTTCTTCCCTCGATTTTTTTTGTTACTGTCTTTTCTTTTAATTTCCATTTTTTCTTTTAATTCATTTTTTCTTTCTATCCTTTTATAAAATATTTTCTCTATTTCCATTTTCTCTCTCTTTCTTTCTTTCTCTTTGATATTTTCTTTCTTTAGTTTTTGAGTCCATCCATCCTATATTCATCTCTTCTTCCTTTCTTTCCTTCCTTCTTTTTACCCCTTTCTTCATTCTTTGTTTCTTTCTTCATTCTTTGTTTCTTTCTTCCATCCATCATTTTATTTACCCTTTCTTTTTTATTTCTTTTCTCAGCCCTTTCTTTATTACATTCATTCCTTCCTTCTATCTGTCTTCTTTCCTTTTTCCCTTTGTTAATTATATCCTTTTACCTTCCTTTCTTTTTTTTAGACTGCTTGCTTCCTTTATTCTTTCGTTCCTTCCTTTCTTTGTCTCTCGGTCTTTCTTTTTTTTCTTCCTTTCATCTATTCTTTTACCTTTTTTTTTATAATTGCTTGCTTCTTTCCTTCCCTTTCTTCCTTTCCTTCTATCTATCATTTTACCTTTCCTTCATTTCTTCCTTAATTCCTTCCTTCCTTCGTTCAATCCTTCCTTTCTTTCTTTTGTCTGTCTTTCCATCTCTCCTTTTACCCTTTCTTTTTTATTGCTTCTTCTTTCTTTAATTCCTTTACTACTTTCTGGATTTGTTCTTTCTTTCTGTATTGCTTGCTTCATTTCCTTCCTTCATTTCTTTCTTTTCTTTCTTTCTTTTCTTTCTTTCTTTCTTTCTTTCTTTCAGTCTTTCTTATATTTGTCCTTCTTTATTCCTTCCTTTCCTTTAGTTCTTTCTTTTTTTTCTTCCTTCACATCTATCCTTTCTTTACCTTTTTTTCTTCCTTCCTTTCTTTTATTCTTTCTTTCTTTCCTTCCTTCCTTCCTTCCTTTCTTTCTTTCTTTCTTTCTTCGTTTCTGTCTTTCTTCGTTTCGGTCTTGCTTTCTTTTTGTCCTTCATTTTTTTTGGGGGGTAACGAAAGGCTAGAAAAATAAACTTGCGCATTTTCTTAATGTTTTCTTTGTTTTTGGGACCAGTAGATTTTGGGTTCGGACCAGTAAAAATTTGAAAAACTGGGTATCTACTGGTCCGACATGAATAGGTTGGACCAGTAGAAAAAATGGGTTAGTGTGGAGCCCTGATTTTATGTTAAATACTATTGAAAAATATGACTCTTTAGTGCCAAAAAGGCTCCAAATGGTATTGTAGCCCATTTACCCGTACTTAAGTTTGGGCTCGAAACCCTAAAGAAAACATGTATTTTGGAGCAACTTTATCATTGCCAAAATATTTGGTGCATGTAGTGCAATGGCTTCCCGTCCCTGGCTCCCTGCAAACGAGAAAATCAATGATGTCCTTCACTCACTATTTCTTTTATTTATTTTTTAAATTATACATTATTCCCGGGGGGGGGCCACTTCCATTCACGAGTGGATACCATGCGCGACCATGGGGTCTCGAAAAGCACCCTAAACACGTAATTTCCATATTCTGAAAATGCACCCCTTAACAAGTATTGGCGTGTGAAACCCTACCCTTAACAAGTATTGGAAACAAAACGATACTCTTGGCAAAAATTCCCTGAAATGAACCCCTAAACAAGTACAGGAATGTTTTATTGTTACGGGTCCTTTGGTTGTCGGCTTTACCTTATTTGGTTTAGTACGACCCCACCTTCTACACCTCGCGCAAATAGGACTCTAAACACGTAGTGTTGGGGCAAAAAAGACATCCTTTATAAAACATTTTAATTTTGTTATATCATCCCCGCAAATTCGACCCTAAACACGTAATTTTCCTAGCGAAATAGATACCCTTTTTTCATTATTTTTGTGTTTTTGACACCCTTATCACGTTACGTACGTAACGTGCCCTATCGTGAAAAGGACATCCTTTTTACGTGTTTTTTTGGTCGCGCATGGTATCCACTCGTCAATGTAAGTGGCCCCCCCCGGGACATTATTTCAATTTTGCAGATTTGACAATGAGGACCAACTTGACTGAACAATAAAATGTTAAGCAGTGGTAAATTCAACATGTTCAGGGAGAAATAAAATTTAGTTTCACAGGACAATGAGAAAATTAGAATATTTCATATTAAAATACAAAAGAAATAGTGAATGATGATGTCATCAGTTCCCTCATTTGCATACCGACAGGAATGTGCACATTTATACTGTTTTGTGAAATTTTCAGTGTTATGCTTAGTTGTTGGATTTTTTTTCTTTTTATTAAAATCAACTTTTTGTTGGGGTGGATTGACTTGTCCTTTAACTTAGGCTTTAAGTTTATTACAGAATTGCACACTTGTTTTGGTGGAATACTGTGTGGGGCAATGGAATGCTTTCACTGCGCATGTTTACAATATTTTCCTTCATAAATTGGCTCTCGGCAGTAGCTGGATTACGTTATGTACTAATAAGCATAATGTACAGGTCGCGCCCGCTAGCTGGATTGAAAAAAAAATTTGAACGCTCCGCTGTACATTCTATAATTTGCCACTGTGCACCACACACAAACTTCCCAATATGTGGGACTGTAATTAAACATGCACCTCGGATCAAGAAAAATCGAGGGGTCACATTTCTCATCAATCATTACTCATTCGAAGCATTGAATTTATTATCAATGGTAAAACAATACACGATTTACAACTATGCACACAAATAACGGAAAATTTTGGATAAATGGGAAAAATCTCGATAATCATGATCTACTCACATTTATGGGCACACGGCACACTGCAGCGGACGAAGTTTTTTGTCATGTTTTGTTTTGTTGCGTGATCTCTCGTTTCGCTCGCGACGCTCGATCGCGCATATCACGCAACACAATTATTTTCTTATAGCTATATTAACTTAAAAAATAATTAAACAAAAATAAGGGGAATATATTCTACAGAGTAGAAATGAAAGCAAAGGTTATTTTTTTTTCAAAAATCAATGGCAATGTTCAGAATAACTATATATCTTGATGATCGAGGAACTTTGGCCACCGCGCCAATATGTGATTATAATAACTTTTAAGGAACAGGAAAAATAACGAAGGATCGAAGCAAGAAAAAAGAATAGAATAGTTAGGTCTTAATCAATACTATTATTGAACAAATGTAGCATCATAAAAAATATTTTTGTTGTCCACTCCTTCCCATTCGCCCTATATTTTTTTGTTAACTTTTAAGACAAGAATAAACAATAAAGGCACTTTTCTTGTCTAGTATAATTTAAAAAAGAAAAATTTTCGCGCTTATAAATGTAAATTAATTTAGTCAGTTGTGTCAACGAGTATGCCCAATGCCCACAGTGAAGTAACATTTTAACCCTTTCTTTTTCGATTAGGCTAAGTTTTCTAGTTTGTTCGAACGGTACGTGCGATCAGGGAAAAAGATAAGCTGAGAAAATAAGGAAAGGGAAATAATTGAGAAAAAAGGGAAAACTTTCAGGTCGTTTTACTCGCGGTTTGCAGGGGCTCGCACCTTTGTAATCCACGTTCATGGGGCTGATCCTGCGATTTTAGCATGCACGCACCAAACATTTTTTGCTCGTGCTTCGAGTTTTTATTATTTTCATAACGATAGATTCGCACCCTGTTAATAATTTTCAAAAATAAAAAAGTGCTGATAATATAGTATTAAGATTTTTAGCATGCGCTACGCGCTCATATATTACTCTTAATAGTGAGTTAAATATATCTTCTTAATGAAATCCCACAAACAGGCCGCCTGTTCTCTGTCGGCATATATAAACAAAAGACTAGCTCGAGTGCTCTGTAATATAGACCTATTCATATAGAACCTAATATGCATCGATCCTCTTCGTCATTTAAAAAAATGCTTAGAATGTAAAATGTTTAGGCATAAATCGCCACAAAGCAAGCCTATGCGCTTGCATCATTTACTAAGTAAGAGCCATATCCTTTTTAAAAAAGTATGTTAAACAGTACTTAAAAGACAAGTCCTCCCCAAGAAATAATTGATTTGAATGAATAAAAAGAAAAAAAAATCCAACACGTATAACACTGAAAATTTCCAATAAATCGGATGTTAGATAAGAAAGTTATGATATTTTAAAACTGAATTCAATTTTACAAAACAGTTATGCACATCCTAACTGGTCGGTATATGCAAATGAGGCAACGGATGACATCATCCACTCACCGTTTCTTTTGTATTTTATTTAACATAATGAAATGTGAAATATTCTAATTTTCTCCTCATTGTCAAGTTTGAATGGTGTTTGATCATTTCCCATGGATATGTGGAATTACCACTGATTTAACATTTTGATCATTATTGTCAAATTTGTAAAAATTGAAATATTGTATGATTCAAACAATGAAAATAGAGAAAATAGTAAGTGAGGGACATCATCGACTATCTCGATCATTTGAAGCATGTCACTGAGTGGTGCATAATTAACTATTTGGTGAAAAATAAGCGAAACTTAAAAATGTCATAACTTTCTTATTTTACATCAAATTGTGATGAAATTTTCATTGCCATACTTGTTTGATTTTCTCTATAATTGATTCAAATCATAAATTTTTTCTGGAGTGGACTCATGCTGGGTGTACCCGTCTACCTGACATTTAAATATTTAATTTTGGGTCAGTGTTTCAAGACTTGCAGCTTGCACTTTGCACTCGCATTAGGTCGGAATCAAGGTCGGAATATCTAAATGAAAAAATTGCCCCCCCCCTCAAAAAATGTTCAGTTAGAATGCCCCTCTTCAGGTCTGAATTTCCTAAATTTTAAGCTCGCGCTTGCAATATTTGATAAGTAAGATGCGTATGATGATAATCATGATGACAATGACTTCAAAAGGTGCTTCATGACTGTGTTTAGATGTAATTCTAACAAAATCAGCAAAGGATGGCACTAGCATTAGATGACTATGGTGAGATATTTATACTCTTAATGGATTCTAAAATAAAGTCCTTATATTTTCCCTGGTCAATATATAAAAAAATCCGCCATGGCCCGGTGGATCCGTCCATGCATTCATTAAAGTGCAGAAATTTGTATCTTTCTAATAAGAAACACATTAACGAGATTACTCATGGTTCCTTTCATTTTGTGTGTAAGTTTTGTATCATGGTTATTTCTTACAAGGGTAATTAGGTCATAAAAGGGCCATATACCCTATTTCGTTTTCGGATTAACAAACCTTCGGAATATCCGAACCTTATTTCGTTTTCGGATTATCGAACCTTCGGAATAACGCCACAAATGTTCGGATTAACGAACCCTTTTACGTTTTCGGATTAACGAACATCGAGCATTTACGTGTTTCGGAATTACTGAACCTTTGGAATTACGAATCGTAACCCTTTCGAAGGGGGGGGGGGCACACGTACAGTAAGAACGGCCAAAAATCACCCAAAAAGTTAGATAACCTCGTCCAAATGCATGTTTCACTTCGATTTTGAATGATATCATAAAAGACCAAAAATACTAAGTAGGGGGACATTTGATATTGTGTCCCCCTATAGGGGGAACGCGTCCGCCTGTCCCCGCTGGTGACCTCCTCCATTAGGTTGTGATTGTTGTTGGTTTTGGATGAAAGACGCTTAATTGTTTTTAATGTGATGATCCATGATGAACTTTTTGTGTCAAATTTTTCGTGGACGAAATGACCATCGATCAATTTTGGTGAAATTATTTTCATTTTTTGTGTTTTTTTTTTTGCTTGTATTTTTTTTCGGGGGAAAATGTGCCCCCGCGTACCTTGACTTTGGGAAAATCCTGGATCTGTCCCTGACTATATTGTTTTTACTAGAGCATGATTTTTTTTCTAATAATAGATTACAATAATATGCATCGAACCCAACGCCAGCTAAGATAATGGGATAGGTAAAATAATATGCCTACACAGTGCGTATATATAAAAAACGGACAGTTTTGTAAAGTCTATAAATAAATTTGTTTCAAATTATGATATCTATATTTTTGATGTAGATGCTCATCATAATTTGAAACAAAAACTTTATAGACTTTAATTTTCAAATATGTCCCGTTTTTTTTTATACGCACTGTATAATAATATCTTAGGGCCTAAGTTATTCATTAATCACTGCAATCAATAAAGAGTGCATAATTGTGTTTCTACTAACCATTAAACAATGTGTGCACATGCATGGCATAAACAATCCCCACCAAACCTGCAAAGCGATGGGGGGGGGGGGCATCTACATGTACTTCACAAAGTGCGCGAACGAACAGTTCTGGCGCGCCGAGCGGTTGTTGTTATTGCAACGTTGAATGAATGAAATTCGTGTACAGCTGATTCAATTGCCGTTGTTGTCGCGCGCTATTTTGCCCATTTCGAACTTCGGTATTGAATGCATGCAGCGTGCAGTGCAGTCTGCAGAGCAGCGTACTCAGAATCGTATTGTTGGAACTGTGAAGGAAACACATGTTTCAGAAGTGGATCGAGTAGTACGAGAAGAAGTAGAATTCTAACTATTTGACCCTACTGCTAGACATAATTAAGGAGCGAGGAACAGGTGTAATTTTAAAAGTAAGTGGTGATAAAGCCGGCAAAGTCATGAAAGTTTAGTAAAGTAACTGCGTGCCAGCGACTGCATCATTGCAGAAATTGAATGACAGACTGGCATGCAATTGCCATCTGACATTGGGATTTTGGGGGGATAGTGCTGTTTTCAAAGTCTGAACTATAGTATTAAAAGTTGTGAAGTCAGACGAAAACTGTTTTTCTTTTTATTAATGTTATGCTTTTGCACTTGTTCTAGACTCTAAACATGCTTGCAAACGTTTTAGGCTATACCGGCCATTACTGCGGCAGCCCGAACACGTACTGTGTTCGGGCTGCGAATAGCTTCACCCAAGCTCACCGGATCCGGACCGGATCGGCCAAAAGAGATTCGGGAATTTAATGATTATTGATAATATTGTACGAAATTGGGATGAAGGAATCAATACATACTTACAACTTAAGCCGCAATATTCACAATCCTCAAAACGAAGAAGTAATGTCCCAAAACTAGGCAAAAATGGAGGGATGTTTTTCCGATGTGCATTAAAAGTCGTTTGTACAGGAACCAATGGAGGATCGATATAGCCTTTTGACGAGGCAACGAGATAAATTTGATTTTTGTCAGCAAACAGGCGAAAAAAACAAAAACAAACAATAAAAGAAAAATATACTTAAAAAATAAAATGATAATTGAATATGCGTAATATTTGTGAATTTTAGTAAGTTCGCATGTTCATCAGATTTGCCAATAGCACTAAAGTCCATATAGAAAATATAACTTAAGGCCCCGACAAAAGGCTATCAACTGGGCGTTGTGGCGTGCGCCTGTAATCCAAGCTGTGGGGAAGTTACAACTTGATGCAGAGGTTCGAGGTTCGAGCCCTGGTCACGTCTTTCGGATGGTGACGTTAAAGGTCGGTCCCAGACGTAAATAATCATATCTGATTGATACACGTCTGACAAAACTCAAATACACACACACACACACACAGGAGAAAGATTACATGAATATTCATGAGTCTAGTTCCGTAAATTCTTGCTTTTCCCTTTGCCTGATAACAAGTCAACATACGGCTTTGGTTTTTTCTTTGAAAGAAATAACATATTTTCTTTTGAATTATTTGTTTTTTCTTTCTCCTTCATTTTTTTTTCTTTTCTTCTGTTCTATTTTATTTTCCTTTGCCCTTTTTTATTCTCGTTATTTTGTTCCCCTACCTTCTCTTCATTTTTGGGTCGGTTTTTTTTCTTCCTTTTTTTTAGTTTTCGCCTTTGTTTTTTTTTTATTCTTTTTTTCTTCTCTTTTTTTGTCTCTAATTTTCTTCTTGTCTTCTTTGTTTTCGAGAGATAATACTCATGGTGTCGTACTACAAATTTTTTATCATTATTATTATTATTATAGAAATCTACAGATAATAAACAAGCGAAGAAATAAATTAATACTCATATATTAAAGGATATTTTCAGGGGCGTACCCAAAATTTTCCGTGGGGGGGGGCAAATTCGTCTGCCCAAAAATTTGACAAGCAAAAAAAAGAAAAGAAATTGTCTTCAACCAGAAATAAATGATTTCGTACCAGAAAAAAAATTGACAAGCAAATAAGAAAAAAAAAAGGTCTACAAGTTCAAAAGAGGGGGCACTTGTGGCTCGTCGGGATCAGTTGTGATTCGTCATGGGGGCAGGGGTACGTCCATTGCATGAGTTATGACTCGTCAGAGGGGGGGGCAGTCTACCCCCCCCCCTCTCTCTCTCTGAGGTACGCTTGTGAAAATATTCGTTGATCAAAATTATTGAGTGATCAGCAAATCATCTCTTTAAGATATTGATGCCCATTTTCTGGAACCCAGCAACTGAAAGGTCTGCGCTGACTCAGCCTAGAATCTAGAGGACTCCGTGATGTGAAATGATTTTAAAGACATTATCACGAAGTCCAATGCTGGCTCCCACATATTTTAATTTTGTTCTTTCTCTCTTGTTATGTTTTCCATTTTATTTATTTTGTATACTGTGCATGCATGAATCATTCTGTCAGTTTGAATTGTATGTTGTATGTTTTAATGAGAATTAAAAATAAATAAATGAAATGAAAATATATGCAAATCTCATTATCATCCAACAACCATTTTCATATACTCTTGATGCTTATATCAATATCAATTTGTAATTTGTTTGAACGGAGATTATAAGATGATCATGAAATATGATTAAAATTCATATGTTTGTTTCTAGATTACTATGTAATCTTTCATCTTGTTGGCATTCTTTAAGCCTCAATCATTGAGTATATAAATCTCTGCGGGATAAGTATAGGCCTGTAATTACAAAGAATTGAATTGCTCATTACATATAGGATGCATAAATTCGCCGGGAATCTTGCTTATCTGATTGTTTTCCTGGCATCCAAGAGGCGCTTTTTTCGAATACGTCCCGTTCTTTAGGCCAAGTAAAAAAAGAAAGTAGTTGATCGTCCGGGTTTTTTGAGAGCGGTGATGAGGGAGGTCCTTACTATTTGCTATCTTACTATTTTTTTTAAAAACAAGGAGGCATTTTCTCGGCCCATTTTTGACAATTAGTGATGAGGGAGGTCCTTACTATTTACTATTTTTTTTGCTATTTTTTATTCAAATGGTTGTCAGGCCATGTCAAGCTCGAAATATGTGATCGATGCATGCTCAATATTAATAATAAATGAGTAGAAATGTATATATATATATATATATATATATATATATATATATATATATATATATATATATATATATATACATACATATATATACAATTGATTGGAAATCTATGGAAAATGTATTATGCAATAAAGATCTATCGATGTATTTATACCGATGTATACCGGTACTGTATTGTAAAACAAAACGTTCATGTCAAGTAAATGATTTAAACATTATTCTATATTAATATATATATATATATTGTAAAGGTAAAAAATGCATGGGGGTGGGGTCATTTTTATTACCATGGAGCCATGTTTAGTTTTCCAGAGCCAATCTCTTTTTTAGTTCTGGGCATGGTTTCGCATAGCAGTTTTCCAGCTACTTGTATATTCATTAACATGTTGTTTAATACTGTTCAATTTTTATTCATTTTTTAATTGATATCAAATGTTAAATGATGATTGAATTAATTGATAATTGTTCACATAATATTTATTATTTCATGTTTGTAACTGTGTTAGATATATATACTAACTAATTTTTACAATTTTCCATCAAATTGAATAGCTCAAGGAAGAATAAAGATTATCAAATTTGAACAGAATTGGCACTTCTTGGAATCCCATTAATTATTTTCAATCTTGATAAAGAATAACCAAGTTGAAATTATTTTTTTTGAATATTCAATGCACTGCCTGCTGACGTTAGAAAACTCAATTGATTTCACAAGTTCACATGTTGCGCCAGCACAGTCAATAACAAACATCCCAGCACACAAGTCATGCATTACCCAACAGAGTCACAACAAGCACAGTCAATCACCGTTACACACATCGAAGTACAGGTGCTATCACTCACCAAAAAACCCGCCGAAATACAAATTTACATCATCAAAATTGATTTTTCTGAGCCATATTTCCAAAGCAGGCGACAGATTAGTTCAGATTCAGGAAGCGGGGTCCCCGAAAATGCACTAAAAATGAAGAAATCTGTGATCTTCCCCGGATCTTCCCCGGATCTTCCCCGAGTTTGCAAACTTTATTTTCTTGCTAATTTATGATGGTATCTTCAAATTTCCAATAGAAAACCAAATCAGATTTTTTTTTCTTTCCTGCAGTTACGGCAATATCGACTATGCTTGTTTTTGAAGTTGCGAGAGAGATCCCAAACCACATGAAAGCAAATCGCTCGCCAATTTCGTGATTTTTTTCGCTATTCAGCAGCCATAAAAATAGGAAATATCAAGAAAATTGATGCTGCAATGAAAAAGGGAACATCAAAAAAGGAACATCCCGATTTTTTTTTTTTTTTTTTTTTTTTTTAGCCAATTTTTGAAAATAGTAAATATCAAAAATTTCCATGCGGCGGCCAAAATAGATGCGCGCGAGGACGATCAACTACTTTCTTTTTTTACTTGGCCTTATATATCTTAATTGTTTTGCTTATAAGAATTAATGAATAATAATGATGACACTAAATCAGCTTATCTATATTTCTACTGCAGTACCACTGAAGTATTGATGCAGAAATCAAATTTTGTGATAGATTTTGTCATAACATCCCAATAAAAGTCAGGCCTTTGTCATGAACCTTTTCCATTTTTCTATAACAAGTGCGTCGCAAGGAGGCGGTGGGGTGGCCTTCCCAATCCTAACGCCACCCCCCCCCCCAAAAAAAAAGAACATGAGAAATGGTGAGAGCGAAGGGAAAGCAATGGCGAAAAAGATAGCTTTGCGGGATTTTCTTTCTCTATAAATATTTGCTTCCGCGCAAGTTTGCGAGGAAATCATGAAAATATAGTTTTCTCCTTTGTTTACCTTTCCCTGTTTTCCCATCTCGGCTTAATGCTATTTTGTTTCGTTGCGGCATGAAGTTTTTAAAAATAATATTTGGGAACGGAACTTTTATTAAGATTACAGGTCAAAGTAATATATTTCTTCAAATTGATCAATACCAACTTTCCGATCCCTAGGTAAGGGCGGTAAACTATATAATAACAATGATGTCAATTACCCACAAAGGCTACTTCTTCCGCTTTTCAGCTCTTTACTAGTGAATTTATTTGGGGCAGCAGACGGCCTTATCATGAGCATGTAAAGGGGCAGTTATAAAAATTGTGAAAAAAGTACAATATTACTAGATGTATGGCAGTTCATATCGTCCCTGTTTTCACGAAGTGACGGATGTGCGCGCAACTTTTAAAAAGCTAGTTTTGAGTAAATCGCTTGCAAAGGTTTAGACCTCGGTCTCAACCTCTTTAATGTATGCAGGGTGAATAAATATAATATTTTCGTAAAGGGCATATTCTAGACAATCTTCAGTTCCAATCATTTTCATTTTCCTTTATTATTTAAGAAGATATAGAGATATAAATAGAACCATATTTTCGTGAAAAAAAAATATTACGGGATGCGCTTAGATTTATTTTCACGAAGTGACGGATAGTGCTCCGCACGCATAACCGTCACTTCGTGAAAACCCTAAATTCAAGGACGCGCTTCAATTTTGTTTTTACGAAGTGACGGAAGAGGCTCCGCCTTAGTCCCACGCATAGCATTGTGGATGCAATTCCATAGATAGGTTTTAAATATACATAAACTCTTAATTTGCTATTGCAAACAAAATTAATCCTAAATCAATAGGGCCTGCGCTTCTGCTTTTAAGTACAAAAATCACTTCAAATACCGTTTTCTTTTTTTTTCTCATAATAAAAGGGAAGCCCAATAGACACACGTTTTAAATTCTTAAGCCTATTTTATCTCAATATCATATTCATTTTTGATAGATGAACACTGAAATACGAAAGCATGGTATAACAGGTCATGAAAATGTGACTACAATAGTCAAATTGTCTTTTGTCTTTGTAAATTTATAAAAAGTATAACTATATTCCCTTTGTGTGCTCTGGCTCCGTTGGGAAATTGAAAATTCAACATTATAAACTTTTGTTAGTTTAACCTCCTTACACCCTCCATAAAATGAAATCCCGATTGAGTGTCTCATAAATGTTGTCTATTTATGTAAAAAGTATTCTCTGTTAAGGCCGAGTTATGATTCAACATTATTCTTTGAGATTTAATTACCACGAAAATGGTATTAAACTAAATGTGGAACTAACTTGCCAAAGGGCAAGAAGAATAAGTAAATTAAGATTGCTACCCCCCCCAAAAAAAAAGAGTAAGAATTTGTCAAAATAAAGCGAGCCAATTTCGAGTTATATATCAGTCTTGCCCCCGCCCCACCCCCCCCCCCTCTCGATCTCTCTCCATTTTTTCCTTTATCACAATGGTCATGCATTCTCTCCTGAAAATCCTATTAAAATACCTTTTCATGCAAATTAAGAGTTATGACTTGTCATAATTCATTGAAAATACTAACTACATAAAATAAATCTACAGAGTTAGCAATGTGAATAAATTTAGATGAACACTTTTAATTCTATAACATTAAATCATAGCAGCAAGTGACAAATAGAAAAGTAAAATATAACATTTTTTCCTATCAATCATTTCGATAAAAGGTATGCTTAATAGATTCATTAAAATATCATCTCCCTATAATGTTAACAATGTCGATATATTTTTGATAAAATTTTTATTTCAATAATATAGGACCATAATCGCTGGTGACAAACACATCGACATTCATAATCATTACAATTAATCTAATATTGCGCTGTGAAATGTGTAGGAAATAATCCACCAGGTACACATTGACATAATTTTGTCAATTTATACATTGAATAAAACTTGAATATATGCAACAATATATTTATTTGTATGTCATACACTGCTTAACACAATCAGCATTCCTAGTCTGTGAATGCCACATTTAGAAATACAGAATTGCTAACATGTATCAAATTCTACTTTCAAAACATTCCAATGACAAATGAATATGCTTTCAATCACAAGAATACTGGAATATAATCAATGCTAGTGGTGCAGGAAAGTTGTATTCTCTAATGTATATTTGTATTGACATACACATATACAAGTAAAATGGCATATTTCTTTTCCCTCAAAATAGAAGTAACATAGTCAACATTACTAATTACATTCACTACTCTTTTTTATGAAGAGAATGTCATAATTAAATCAGTCGACACAATTGCCTTGAGAGTTATTTCATCTTTTCACACACTGTCAAGGACTAAAAAGTCAAATAGTGCTAAATGCTTGTCTTTACCGAAGGAACATGTAAAAACAATTATAACTATGAAGGTCAAGAAGGAAATATAATTTTAAATCAATAATTTAACGTCATATCAAACAGGATAATTTTTAACAAATTTATAATAAAAATCACAAACGACAGCGACAAAAGCAATAAAATTTCCATCATTCTCAAGTTATTGGCTAAATACACTCATCAATACATTTCCAAATTAAACACTTGGTTTTTTTTAATTGCAAATTGTCAGAGTCCAAAACAGGAAGATATATCAAAATACACATTAGTTCCTTCCAAATCTGAAATCTTTACAAAAATTGTCTTCATAATTTTAGCAAATAACGTCTTTGAACTAGTGGGTAAAAAAGAGTAAAATTCTTACTACAAATAGACAGAAAAACATGTGCTGTAGTGTATCTTTAACCTCAAGCTAAAACGTATCATGCATTATTTCTTTCTTGAATAACATTCAATAACAAAATTTAACAGTTGGATATTCTGGAATAAAATGATGATACATCGACTATAGAACTGCATGAACCAGGTGTGTGAGTGATGACAAATAAAGACCTGACAATTTTGTAGAGAGTTGGGGGATTAAATTGAATGAGTTCTCACACTATTGTACAGAAAGGGGGGATATCAAGCTTAAAATAAAAAGCAAAAATAACTAAAATCAGCGTAAGAATTCTCACACCCCTGATAAACCGATAAAACATTACCTCTTGGAAGGGTGGGGTGTCTGTATAAACACATTTAGCCTTTGAAAATGAATTCACAAAAACCTAGCTGATTTTCACCCTTACATCCTTACTAGTAATATATCATGCAACTATCGAATTTCACAATACATGTCAGTCTAATTTGTACGATTGTTATTAATAGAGAGTACATTTCAGCACAATACAGCTAGTAACATTCCGTTTTTTTTTTAATGTAGAAATATGCAGTATTTCTGTTTAAGATAGCACCAAGAAAAATGAAAACATGCCAAACAAATGAAAAAAGGGTAATTCTTTTGCAACCATATGTGGACGATTTGTATAAGCAATTTACACATGTAAGTATAGCAGTATAGCAGATAAGTGATTATTCTGAACTTTATATTTGACTGTATATATAAAATATATTTAAAGGACTTCATAATTATATCACTATAAAAGCACAGACTAGTTGAAGCAGTACAGTTTCATTATATAATACACTGCTCTAAAGCTGAAACCAGATTTGAAAGTCCTATCAAAATTAAAACTAAACTTATGTTGTAGTCAAAATCACAAGAAAATAAATATTGGTATCAGTTACCCAGCTAGAAAATAAAGAAAAAGTTATATGAGAGCCCTGATCCCGGAAAGGCCATGGGGCAGAGCCAACTCCTTCACATTTTTCACAAGTGTAGAGAGAGTTTCATCATCAGAATTGCAGTCTAGAGTTCTCAGAAGATGTTTCTAGTTTGGTTACTTCAACAGTTCAAAACCAGGGCACACTATTAAAATCCAGTCACTACCGATTCAACTGTCATGTCACCAAATCAGATCACATCTGCGGTGTTCAGGGAATTATCAATGACCCATCTGACAAGCGTGTCGGCCCTGGATCCAACCTATGTATGTAGAATGAAATAATATACAAATCATCTGTTTGTTTTCAAAGTTTTTTTGTCAATCCAATATCAAGTTTGTAGGATAGCAGACTCAATATTTTAAATTGTCATTACCAAACAAAAACCTGCTCAGTCAGTATGGTACTAAAATTACAGCAAATATTTCAATTAGATGTTTCCAATTTATAAGAAAGTTTCAGCTGAAAATATGATCACATGTCAAATTTTCAATGCTCTAGGGCAGTACACCAAGCATTTGTCATAATGGGAATAATGCTCTGTAACAACTTAGAAATACATGTATATCTGCTAAATTATAACATATTTCAAAATTGATATTTCCTGGTTATAACTTTGAGTCAACGTAGTTTTATAACTTCATTGTTTACTAGATTTGCAATTGAAATTCATTTTGGCAGTGAGTGAAAATCAATGGATTGCTTATACTGACAGGATGTCATGTGAGGAACACTATGAAAATTCTCACCTGGAATTGTATCTGACCATCAGCATTGTTAAATAGCAAGTGTACCAGTTCCAGGACTTCTCTCGTTTGTTCTCTGAAACATCGCTTATTGTATATACTGCATCTGAAAAAAATGAAAATATCTTCATCATCATGATTATGATCAGATCTGAGGTGCAGTTATTAATGTAGATTATTTCATTTTCTGTAAAATTTCATAGAGACAAGGGCGAGAAAGTGGCCACCAAACAACAAAGTATAAAGCTCTATCTACATTAGATGTAGACTAAGTTTGGACTTAATAAGATGATTTATTTAAAACATAAATCCCCAGTAATCCTTGGTTTAACTAAGGACTCAACTTATTTTCCCACATGGGTTGGCCACTAACTTTACCAAATTAATTCATGATCTCAGCATTCACACTGTTATTTATTTATAGAGAGCCCCCCCCCCCCTGCGGGAGGGGATTATCTTTCCATTACATATGTTTGAAAGTACTTCTAGGAAATTAGATGATGACTTAACTAAAGTAAAGCAGACAATAGAATCTATGTATTCATTTGAGATTTTTTTAAAGGAAATTTGTTGCAATTACTATTCATGTGGGCACTTGTGAAGACAAGAACATAACGAGTACGAGTTAACGCAATGACAATGCAATTCTTGTAAATTAGTCTAGATCTAGGAATAAACAAATGCCCCTATAGATGATTATTCCACCAAATCCTCAGCCTTCATTAAATCTATTTTGTCTTGATTAATGTTATAAAATATTCTAACCCTTATGGTTTGACTAAACTTACATTCAAGTTCACTTGAGTGACAAAAAAGGACACGCAATACTCCGTTCAATTTTTACTGACACGAAAATAAATATGTGGGGCAATGTATGTAGAGATTGGATGTTATTTTAAGGATTTTTTCTATTAGAGACGTTTAAAAAGGGTTGAAATCACTGGAAATGACTTTAAAGGCTGCATTGCATTTATTTCATTTCCTACATTTACAAGAAAACTCACCATTTCATGGTCTTCGGCTGTTCCAAACTGTAAATATTTGCCTTCCGTCACTTCGTGAAAAAACTTCTGAGCGCAAAGCGTATTCGTTTGTTTTCACGTATTGACGGCTGCTTATCCGTCACTTCGTAAAAACAAGAAATCCTTTTACCCGGTATTTTCTTGAATGTCATGTCGTCATAGCAACGTAATTAGACATTTTTGTGATCTGAAACTTTTTGAGGTTCAAGATATAAGTCATAGATGTCCAAAAATGCAAAAAACTCAAAATTGAAAAAAATGCAATTTTACTCGTATCCGTCACTTCGTGAAAACAGGGACGATATGTCATCAATCTCCTGTCGCCTATTTTGCGCCATTAATTTGATATTTTGCATGTCACTTTTTGTTCCTAATCATTCAAATACACTGTTAAAAATGATTGAAAAAACGCTGTTTACGACACGAATCACACAATTGTTTAAACAAATATTTAAACAACATCTTAAACAACACAGTTTAAATTCAAAATTTGATTATCAATAATTAAATTCAAATATCAAATTATCAATAATTAAAGCTTGATTGTTTAACATTTTAAACACTTATTTAAAATGTTTAAACAACTACTGCGCAAATCACACAATAAATAGTGTTGTTTAAATTATTTTTTGACAGTGTAAGCACTTCATATAAATGAGCTCAATTAGGGGCGGAACCATGATTTTCAAAAGGGGGGCAAATTTTTCCAATTAAAAATCTGACGAGCAAAAAAAAAAGAAGAAAGGTTTTCCAACCAAAATTAAGGAAATTTCGTCCAGGAAAAAAAATTGCTAAGCCAAAAAAACAAAATGAAAGAAATCTTTTTAACAAAAAAAATTATTTGGCCCGAAAAAAATTTGACAAGAAAAAAAGGGGAGGGGGCACAGTTCGGTTTTAACACCATTTTTAACATCACAAATTTTCATTATGCTTCTCAAGGGGGGGGGGGGCGAGCCGGCTTTGCCCCCCCCCCCCCCCCCCCCCCCCCGGATCCGGCAGTGAGTTCGATGTTTTTAATGTGAATTTGACAAGCAAAAAAAGGTCTTCAACATAAAATTGGAGGTCGTTTCGTATCAATTTTCTTTAGAAGGGGGGCGATTAAAAAACCTATGCTACTGCCATGGTGATTAGAGATTATCAAAGCGGCAGAATTTTTTTTTTAATCATAATTATTTATTCTTTACAATATCTTGATATTTATTTTAAAAGGAGGCAAAGTTGTTTTTAAGTATGTCCTTTCATTTAAAATCATATTCATTCCTTCCTAATTGCTATAACAAGTGAAAAAGATGAATAACATCAATAAAATCAGGATTCATATTAAGAAAATCGTTATTCTAAATGTAAAATTAGAATCTGTAACTATTTCTTTAATATCTCATACTCACAAAGGGAATAATCATAATACAGACTAAAAGTTTCTACATGATCTAGATATCTCTTAATATAATTATAATACACAATCATGCTATTTCGTAAATTTTATTTTGTTCAGTATATAAAACACACACACACCAAGAGAACAGTCATGCTCCCCCCCCCCTTCCCATAAACAGCATAAAAAGAATAAAAAGGAGAAAGAAATATAAGTTTATAACAAATGACAAATAAAAAAATATATACATGTATTATAAAAACACAGAATGTAACAAAATATATATGAAATAAATTATTTTTTCATTAATACAGATTTTTTTTTCAAATTAAAATGAAAAAATGGTATTGAATTACATGCCTAAATCACGATGTAACTGAATCGAGGCGACTTGCCGAAAGTTTTGACTACATGCATATTCATTAAACTGTTTTGTAAAGGCAGAGACGTCATCTTATGAATATTTATATACGCATGCGCAGAAACTATTTTCACGTTCTTCAAACATGGCGATCTCGCGATTGGAACAAAAGTCCGAAAATTGACGTTCTTTCGAAGGATTTCTTGGAATTGTATACATCAGTTTTAATTGAAAGTTAAGCTGATGTAGGAACAGTTTGTTTAGGTAAGATTGTTATTAATCGTTGATTTTTAATTCATTATTATCACCGGTTTTCTAATGCCAAACATCGCGAAGTTTTGTACTCCGGTGAGAATACATGGTGGTACTCAGGACCCCGACACTGTCTGAAGACGTGTCGGGTCCCCGGGGCAAGACAGGCCACAGCCCAGGCAAGCCTGATTGTCATTTGTCAATGCTATTTTTGGGCTATTCTGTAACTATGCAAGCAGTTTGTTTTTTATTGTCCTAGGCCTACTCCTAGCCATATTTTGTATTATTTGTTGCATAATTATGTACACTGTGATTCGTATATACATGTAATACATGATTGATGTATACATATTTTTATGGATAAATAAATTGAAAGTAGTCAAAATGAGCTGAATTTGATCTTATTAAAAGGATTGTGAAAATTAGACCTACTACCGTGCTTATTTCCTGTCAATCAAAGATAGAATGATATCAAACTTATGTAATAAACGGGTGGTTGATCAACCCTGATTAACATGATTAAGTCGAGTATAAAAAAAACCCCGCTGTTTCTGGCAGTCTGGGGATTTATTTAACAATTTCTGACATTTTGTTATCCCCATCATTTGCCCATTCTAACGTTACCTCAGGCGATGGTTCATGTAGGCTTCACTACCCTTCCCTCTGCTACACTTACCCGAACCCTAGGGTCACGAAAACTGGCTCTTAAAAACCAGTGACACTCTGTCAATTTTTGGTTAAAAAAAGGCAACATGTCATGTAAAAAAAGGACAGTCAGTGAGAAACCATACACTTTCGATTTGCAAAGTTCTTCAACTTCAGAGATCGATTCTGGATTTGCCTTCAGAACTAATGAGACGATTACAAAAATGTGTTGGGGGTGGGGATGGTGTAGGCCTTCAAGCATAGAAAGTGGAGAAATGTCAATGAACAAAGATGTAGATCACTTCAGGCAACAATTTTTTTTTGGTGGTTAGCTATTTGTGATAAATGCCAAGTAATCTACACTAATAATAATATGCAACTTATATATAGCGCTAAATACAAATGTTTCTAAGCACTGCATACTACTACCTCGACTTCAGAACGGCTACCCTGATCGGGTGCATCGAGCATTCAAGGAATTCCTTCCTACCGGGTACCCATTTACTACACCTGTGTTGAGAGTGGCAAATTTAGATAAACACCTTGCCAATGGACACTAATGCTGCGGTGGGATGTGAACCCTGGACCTTGTGGTTCAAAGTCCTGAGACTTATCCACTGAGCCACAACACCTCTACACTACTGGCAGTATGTAGCTAATTAATTGCTCATACAGATGGCAAACCAATCAATGAATGATTATGTATACTGTACATGTATGTTGTAAGAGCCTGTTCTGTAGACTACAATATGCTGCAATGTGCAAAAGAATATTTGAGGGATTTGCTATAATGTAGGTGTTTTTGAGGTGTAGGCAATTGTCCAAGGTCGAATTCATGAAATGAAAAATAGTCCACCTTCGACTGCTTTCTTAATGTGAGCTCTGTTGTCTCTTTCCTAGTCTGATCAGGGGAAGTATTCATCTAAGTTCATTGGTTTATCATTGACCTTGCCGTACTTGCCAACTGACATTGACACTGTTTGGACAATGATGGTTGTATCTACTGATTATTTGGATAAGACTTATTTTTTGTCAAAGAAATGGATGATTTGTTGATCGCTGTCAGATGTCTATACTCTGTCACATTTGTGTGATATTCTGGAGGCCACTTACATGTACAGGTACCAATAAAAGGAAAAACACTCATTCTCTCAAAATAACCTGATTCTATTAAAGTAAAAGCCCTTGTCAGTTGTCAAACTTCTCAATATTCTTCATTTTTGTCATCTTCATATTGAAATGCAAATAATGACGGAAATGTAGAAGTTGCTCATAATTTTTGTTAATGAGCATCCCTCTATATAAAACAGAAATATACTTAAACTGGGAAGAAACTACAGTATTGGTTCTAAAGATATAGATTATAAGAGTAAAATTGGGAAAAAAAAAATTCTGTACATTAAAAAAAAAATAAAATAAAATAAAAAAGCCCCTTTTACAAAAATGCATGTTATGCCATTGTACTGTTAAAAAAACACAAAAAACTTGTTTGTTGCCATGTCTAATCAAGGATTCTTATTCATGCATGTTTGCTCATTTGTGAAGAAGTCTGCCATGTTATTATAATTGTGGTTGCTATGTGCCACGAATGATAGTAAATAGCTCACTACAAATGCCTATATTCTTTCTGTATTGTCTAATTATTATCTATCATCAGGTCAGTAACAACGCACCGACCGAACTGTATCAGGAGATCTGTATCTTCTGCTGTATTGATACTGACTAGAGTGAAGCGGATATTTCACTGAAGTGGGAGAACTACAACCGCACCATGAAGTACATCTTGGTATCTGGTGGCGTCATTAGCGGCATAGGGAAAGGAGTAATTGCAAGTAGCATCGGGATGCTCTTGAAAGCTTGCGGTCTCAGGGTCACTTCGATCAAGATAGATCCATACCTGAACATCGATGCGGGAACATTTTCGCCATATGAACATGGTGAGAAATCAATAGCATTGTTTATAATGCTGGATAAGTGTTTGATTTAACATGAGCTTGTAGATTATTATATATAGCTGTGATGAACTTCAATGGTACATGCAGAATGACAGTGCAATCACTGTGGTTCTGGACTCAAAAAGGCAAAGTTCATGAGAATTATTGGCAGTCATGTGGAAAATATATATATAAATTTCCTGAGTACAAAATTGATGAAGTACAAACTATTCATTTTCCCTCATTTCAGTTTTCATTACAGACCTATGATTTCTTTTAATGGTACTATTTTTTTTTTTTAATCTGCATACATGTATATTTAAGATTCAGGAATGGAGGTACAGTACTACCTACATGTATCCTGTCACTGGCTGATGGTGGTGATACATGTGTAGATGGGAATGAGCAATGAGAAATATATTTATCTTCAGATTTTATAACATATGTGAAATATGTATTCCTTTCAAGATGTGCTTTACATGTAATTGTTATTTCTTTCACAGGTGAAGTATTTGTATTGGATGATGGCGGCGAGGTCGATCTGGATTTGGGAAACTACGAGCGATTCCTGGATGTCAAGCTACACCGAGATAACAACATCACAACTGGCAAGATCTACCAGCATGTCATCTCAAAGGAGAGAAAGGGAGACTATCTGGGAAAGACTGTACAAGGTGATCTTCAATCAAGATTAAGGCTTAAATTGATCCAAGACCATCAAGACCTTGGTCATGGATGCCCCCCCTCACATTGGCCGTGGAGACATGTTGTCCCCCTTTATTTTATCTTCCCCATTTGTAATAATATGCCTATGGGAAAGTGGCCTGCAAGATATCTCCAGAAGGGCCATGTTTTAAACATACATGTAGTCGTGATTGATTCTTTCATTCTCGAATACAGAAATTGTCTATAAATGTTGTAAATATCATTCAAGGAGACAGAAAATCGTCTCTTTAAGGGGTCAATTTATCTGCTGATTGGTAAAAAAAAGTTCTCTTCAGAGAAAATGTACCTTTGTGCAAAAATTATGGATTTAAAAAGTTTGTTTCTTTTATTTTTATGCATTAATCATACATTTTGAAGAATACAAGTGTAATAGAAGTTTAGAATGTTGATAACAATTTAAACAGAAAATATTAAGAATGGAAGTACAATTATTGAATAATTTTTTTGTTACAGTTGTGCCTCATATCACCAATGCCATCCAAGAATGGGTAGAGAGGGTTGCTAAGATACCGGTAGATGGAGATGATCAGGAACCAGAAGTCTGCATCATTGAGGTAATGTACCTTGTAGAAATAACCATGATAATCGCTTGTCAATGGGGTCAAACTGTATCTGTGCCATGTGTTTGCAGAGTGACAGTGCATATTCACAACAATGACATGAATGATGGCTGAACAGTGGTGCTCAAAAGTTAGCAAACCCCACCAGAAAATGAAGTACTGCAATGTTTTAGATATTTAATTGTGCAGTCAGATGGTAAAATACTATGTTCAATAAAGCTTATTTCTGTGGGCCCACTGAATGTTGTAGTGTTGTTGTCAACACTCAGAATGAAGGAGTGCATTTTGTGGACTTGTGGTGGGGTTCACTAACTTTTGAGCGCACCTGGAATACAATAAGACAGTGCTGTCCAGTAGAAGACGTGGGGTCAACAGTATTCTTGATACAACAGGAGGAGGCAGTACTTTTCGGGCAGCCTTCTGGGAGGTGGTCTCTGTTGGACCTTGTGTTAAATTACAGATGTTATGCAGTTTCTATGCACAATATGAAATCCTTTACTGCAAAATGAAAATTTGTACATTCATATCAAAAAATGCATTTTCATGAACACTTTAACTGGTCAAGCAACTTCATGATGTATTTTTTTTATTTTCTATTTGATGCTTAGAAAATTAACGTCTGTATTTATTCATTTGAAGTTGAAAGGTATGACTCGACTATTAAAATACATTTACATGCTCAAACACAATTAATAAATCAAGTACAAAGTGACTGACAATTTGTTCATTCTAATTTATTTTGTGGTTTCTCCTTTTTAGCTTGGGGGTACGATTGGAGACATTGAGGGTATGCCCTTCGTGGAGGCCTTCAGGCAGTTCCAGTTCAGGGTGAAGCAGGACTTCCTATCTATCCATGTGAGTCTGATACCTCAGCCCAAGTCAACGGGAGAACAGAAGACCAAACCCACACAGGCCAGCATCAGAGAGCTGAGGAGTCTTGGTCTGTCACCAGATCTGGTGAGATGGCAGTAGTGATGGTGGTAGTGGTGGTGACATTGAAGATGTTGGTAGTGATGATGGTGCTGGTGGTGGTGATGATGAAGATTCTGGTGATGGTTGTGATGGTGGTGGCGGTGGTGTAAGTGATGGTGGTGGTGATGATGATGAGGATGATGATGATGATGATGGTAGTGATGAAGTTCATAGTGGTGATGATGATGGTGTTGGCAACCACTGTGGGGGTGCTGGTAATGAAGAAAAGAGCATGGTGATGATGATGAAAAAGATGAGAAGGGAGATTGGAATGATGATATTCTAAACTATGAACTAAATTTCTAAAATGTTCTGTTTTACTAGAAATGATTCCCCATATTCTTTTCAGAATTAATCAACTTCAGCCTGATCTTAGAAAAGATGTAGATCAATATTTTTTTTTTCAATATTGAGATTGAAATTAATTCCTTTACCTTAGGTATGTAATTAATTCTGATCATAAAATGTAATTGATTTTAATAAATAACTTATTTTCTTACCACTAGCGAAATACAATTAATTTCAATTTAATGCAGTTGAATGAAATGAAAATAAAAACACAACAAACAAATTGTTGAGATCGTTGGCATGTAAACCATCAATTACAATTTTGTTTGTTTCTTTGGTGTTTTTCAGATTGTTTGCAGAAGTCACAACCCAGTGGATGATGGTATCAAGGAGAAGATCTCTATGTTCTGCCACGTTCCTCCTGAACAGGTACTGTAATTTTGTCCCTGGTCAAACCGCTTTAATAGTGACTTGTGATCCTTTCTTGTGCTAAATGAAATAGGCCTTAATCGAAATTTACCCTGTTTTATCAGGATAGGTGTGGACCTTCTATATTTCTAATAAGTTAACAAGCTTTTGAGAAAATGCTTAACAACAAGAATTCTAATCTAAAATAGTTGCATTCCAATACTCTGTGCTATATGTACATGTACACTGTGCCTTTGTGTAGCAATGGTAAGTTGTGTACTCTCTGGTTATGTTTTTTAAATGCTAAATTAAACTTAAAATTTATGGTTTTTCTCAATCGAGATCCAATACATTTTTTCTTTGTATTGTCAATAGGTATTGGCTGCGACGCATGTTTCCTTTAATAGTTTTTTTTTATTTAATTGATTTGAGCTGATGGGAATAAAAGTTATTAAGAATATGATTTTGTCCAAGAAGGGTCAGCAGTCCTGTGCAAAAAGTCATGCCTAACTTCTGAACATCTTTATGAACCACCATCCGGGAAGTTTACAAGATACAGTATAGTAATATCTTTGATTTTTGCCTCCTTTACTAGGTTATCTGTGTCCATGACTGCTCATCTGTGTACCGAGTACCTCTTCTGCTAGAAGAACAGAATCTCATCTCGTTCTTCAAGAGCAGACTCACCCTACAGTTCAGACAGAGACCGAGAGCAGTCCTTTCAAAATGGAGGGAATTAGCTCACAGGTAATATAAGTTAACTTCAATATTGTACAACGCCTACTTAGCTTGTTGTACGCGAGCAAATGAGAGGCTGAATGTCAAACATTTGTACTGTTGCACAAAAGACATACCATCCAAAATGTACCGTTGAATGGCTTTAGGAGGTGACATCACAATATGATTTAACGCTCAGTAAAATGAAGGTGCAATACATGTATAAGCCTGCTGGCTAAATGCGCAATGCTGCCCAAGGTCATGTGCGCTTGTGGATTTCGCTTTTTGCTCCCTTTTCATAGGTTACTGCAGGGAAAAACTTTTTTTTAAATATTAAATATTTTCACTAAATTCTGAGGCGTTTTACAACATAAATAGCGAACATTCTTATTTATGCAATGGTGCGAGATTTTGCATTCGGTGAAGGAAAGAGACGCTCTATTCAACTCCGCAAACGCCTCATTGAATAGAGCATCTTTCTTTCACCTCATGCGAAATCTCGCACCATCGCACTCATGCCTATTCGCTATTTGTATGCTATTGAATCATGACTGATCTAAGTATTCTGGGATCACATGGTTTCCGCTTAGGCAACCAGTTTTAAGGAAAAACCAAGAACTTGTAAATCAATTTAGGTAAATTTGGCTTCTTGAGGTAATGTATTGAAAGAGTCTCACATTTGTAAGTTAAATTATTGTAATTACAGCCATTAATTGAGCAGATATGCCAATTGTTATTTGTTCTCATTCATTCTTATTGATTTTTTAACCTTAATTTGTATAGTTGTCAAGTCTTTGGAAAAAAAGGGACCACCCCCCCCAAAAAAAAAGCAGGACATAAAAAGACAACTTATTTTACCCCACTTGTTGACATCTGTGAATTTAGATTTCTCCTAAAATCAAGTCTGGAGATAGAGGACATTGTGAAACCTGCAGACGACACCAGTTGGAATACTTACAGAAGTTTAAACAGATCATGTAACCAATCAAATTACATGTAGTGTTATAAGTACCTTGCTAACTGCTTGTTTGTGCCCAGCTGTCCAATGTTCAACATGAATACATAAATTGTATATTAAAGGGAGTGACAAAATAGTAGAAATTTTGTACAAGTTTTAGTTACCATTTTGGATATCATTATTTCCTCTCAATTTCATTTATCATTGTTCTTTCTCTTTGATCAGATACGAGGCACCATCAAAGCAAGTCACCATCGCTCTCGTTGGGAAGTACACAAAGTTAGAAGATGCCTACATCTCAGTAACTAAGGCCCTCAACCATGCTGCCCTTGCTTGCAAACACAAACTCAATCTCAAGGTAACTAGCTCTGATTAATCCTGCCATTTAATAATAATAGTTTATATAGAGCTAATATCACATGATCTGAGTACGTCTCTATAAAGAATAATGAAAGGAGGTGTTGCAGAGTTCTTTTTGTTGAATCGAGGTACATTTGAATAAGTAAGTTATAAGAGGCATTTTTACCTTACTGTATCAATTACGGGGGGTAAGGGGGCAGGCTGTAAAAAGATACGAACAGTTTTATGATAAATACTATCCCTGTTTGGTTTGCATGAATTATGTCTAAAGAAGGATGGACAATCTGACAAGAATAAGAGGAAATAAAAAACAAATTTTTGAAGGATCTCCTTTGGATCCATGACTGTAATTGAATATTCTCAAATTAAAGACAGTGATTGTTGTCTTGTGCATCACATGATGATTCTGAATGATGATACTAACAATTGAAATCTATATTGTGGTTTGGCTGATAAAGCCTCATATCTTAAAATTTAGAAATTTCTAGGGCAGTTTAGAAAAGGCCTTTTTTTTTAAATATAGCAATGATGGCAGTCTCATATTGTCTGAAAATAGTCTCCAGATACCTGCGAAGAAGTCTTTGGAGGCAAAACAAGGTTGGTACCCATGTTATAACCCTAAAATCCAGCTTATTCTGAGCTGGCATCAAAATATTTAAATTTTGAGATACAAGGTTTTATCAGCGTAGTCTTTATAATATATAATAATCAAAGTAGATCCTCTTTGCACTTCACATGACTTTATGTTTATTGTTTATTTCTTTTTCGTATTAGTATATTGAAGCTGATGATTTAGAAGCAGAAATCAAGACCTCAGATCCTGTCAAATACCACGAGGCATGGCAGAAGCTATGCAGTGCTGAGTAAGTAGTAGGATTCTTTTAAGTTCCATTGTAAAATATATCTGAAATCTCTTTGCCCTCAATGCAAACAAATTAACTCACCATGAAACTTTCATGCAAGGAAGGTAGCATTGATGGATTAGATGTGACTGTTCAAATTTGTGTCAATCACAGGAATATGCTGAATTTCAACAGAAGTGATTATTAGCTTATCAGATAATATCACTATTGTTTCCTTATCTTCTCGGCAGATAAAATGACACAATTTCATTTTAGTAGTGTATCTGGAAGTCATTTGTGTATGTCAAATTTTCCAAGGGGTGGTGACAAACCCTTAAAGGAAAGAAGAAGAGTTTAAAAAAGGAACTTTAAATGAGAAACAAAATTATATCACCTTTTCTTACATTATGCCACACCCTCCTATCAAAATATTGAAGCGGTGCCCATGTGGCTATGCGATGGACTTTCAGTTGATTCTAAAGGGCATGCTTCTGCCAGTCTCTAACAAACCCATCTACTTATTTATCTTCATTTTTTTTTTTCCCAGTGGTATATTAGTACCTGGTGGTTTTGGTAATCGTGGTATCGAAGGCAAAGTAGCAGCAGCACACTGGGCAAGAGTTAACAAGAAACCATACCTTGGTAAGTACATCTCGTCTGCCTGTAGGATTGGCAACAATATGTGGCACCTCATCAAATCTCTAATGGGGCATTGCAAGAAACCTGCAATCAATCTCCAGTCTATGCTCCATGCAACAAGAATTTAAACTCAATTTTCTCTATTTTGAATTGATATATTTATCGCAAATTTCTATTAGAAGCTTTTCAGTTGATCATATTGGAATATTTTCTTGCAACACCCCATTAGAGTATGTATCAGACAAAAGTAGAAAAAGGCCCCCTCACGTGACTGCCCCCCTCCCTCGATTTGGAAGCCAATATGTCAACCATGGGTCAAGATGTGACCCAGATTCCTCCTTGTTTACTAAATCAGTGTACATGTCACTGGACACTGGAATGTCTTTCTTGTCAATGTCATCCTGCATGGAAGTAGATTTCACCCTCTGATTGACAGGTTGGAATGATGAGAGATGAAAAGAGTGTTCATTTCGTGTACATTTCATGAATGTACATACCTTGGTAGTACATTACATCCTGAGTTGTATGTTTCAGCACAGTAACCTTCATATGACCTTCACAAGGTTGAAAGACTGAAAATTATGGATGATGAAATATGAGAATCAAATTTAAAGCAGAAACCAAACCATATATTAAAGAAGTTTATAAAGGAAACATGGGAACATTTTCTTTCATTATATTCATTATTGTATGATGAAGGTAGCAGTTTATGAAACATTGTGTCACTAATGTTTCTGCCAATCTTGATTTATATATATCTGGGGCCCCTGCCTTACAAAGAGTTACGACTGATCCAATCAATCTCAACTGTATGGAAATCATCCATACCATAATTTTTTTTCTACAGGAAATTTGCGGAATCTTCTACTTAAACCAAGAGAATGATGAATGTATAAATATACATCATATCTAGAAAGTATTTTGAACAAACTCGCATTTTAGATGTTGAAGTTGCTGGCCGTCCATTATAGTTGTGGTTGATTGGATCAATCGCAACTCTTTGTAAGATGGGGCCCAGGAGCTCGAGTAAATCAGTCGGTGAAAATTATCATAGGATACTTCATCAAACACTCCCAATGTCTTCAGGATGCATGTAGTACAAGACTGGACAGATTTATGTTTAGAAGAGAAGGGATAGCAAAGTTATTACTTGTTAATACTGTTTGTTTTGTAGGTGTATGTTTGGGTCTTCAAGTAGCTACTATTGAGTTTGCAAGGAACGTACTTGGATGGGAAGACGCACATTCAGAAGAGTTTGATCCCAAATCAAAACACACTGTGGTAAGTATATTGAAGTTTCTTCACTGAGTCGTTCAAAATAGTTACTTCCCAATCTCTATTGGCCTAAGTGAGAGAATTCTTGCTTGAGAATGAAATATGTTAATGTGCTAGATATCATGCACATTTGTACTTCTAACTTTTTCAAAATATATATCTTAACCCAACAAAGTGTACTCAAGTGTTTGTCTTTTTTTAATTATCTGAAGCGCATTTAGACACAATTACATTATATGATATGCTCTATATAAAAATCACTCATCTTCATAATTGAATAGCATGATATGGATGATCCTTAGCCAAATCTGAGTGCATCTTCACCTGCAAATATGCTTGATAATTCATAAAATGGCACGGTACTTTCCTAAAATCCTAAATTGTTTCTGGATTGTAATCTTAAGGAAAAAAAACAACACTACAATTAGATTAAATTAGTTGATTAATTTTGTCTTCATTACAAAATGATTTTTATATTGTTTTGATTGGGATAGTTCACCAGACATACAGTAGCATGGCACAGTGAACCCTTGGTCTGATGTAATTGGTTTGAGCATCTTTGAATTAACGATTATCTTTATGTTTGTTGTTTGTAGGTGATTGAGATGCCTGAACACAACACAGGTCAGATGGGAGGTACAATGAGATTGGGATTGAGAAAAACACTCTTCAAGACTGACAATTGTGTTATGAGTGAGTTCAAAGATTTAATTGAACTATTTTAAGATTGATGTGACCTTAAGCGAAGTCATTTCCTGGTGTACTCAGTGCTGCTGTTTATGCTCATATTTACCATAGATAGTTGCCGGAGGTATATTATCAAGTTGTCTGCCCGACTTTTTTTCTCGCAACGACTAAGAAGCTTTTTGATGGATCAACTTCAAATTTGATCCAAGTTTGCTTATGTGAGTGACGTTATAATGGTTTTGGGGCGATGTGTGTGCAAATTTCCCTATTGTATGGTCAACAGCCGAGAACTCTGGAGGGACGAATTCAGGTGTTGATGCTGCATATCGCATTACATTAATGGTACCCATTGTTTTCTCTAGAGCATTTGCATGTGTGCGTTAGATACGGTCTCATACTTAATAGTGAGCTTGTCCAGTAACTCATGGGATATTCGTTGGATTTCAGTTCTCTTAGAAATACACTCTTGTATTGAACAAGCAATTGATGCAGACCAAAATACAGTTTTAATCAATCGCTAAAGCACTCTTTATGTATATATTAATATCATCTATTCTTTCTGAATAGAAACCCTGTACAACAATGCCGAGTACATCGAAGAGAGGCACAGACACAGATATGAGGTAAGAAAATCATTGTTTTTATGTTCATGGAATTTAGTTGTAAGAAATCTATGAATTGGATTGAACATTCCAGCATTTAATTGTTATTGTCTAGTGGTTCTTACTCTCATGTTTGAAACAGAGGATCATGGGTTGGAATCCTAGCCATGGCATGTCATCCTTTAGCAAGAAATTTATCCACACTGCTGCACTCGACCCAGGTGAGGTGAATGGGTACCCGGCAGGAGTAATTCCTTGCATGCACTGAGTGCCGATGATGGTAGCTCGAGCTAAAGCTGGGGTAATAATAGCAGCGCTTTGTATCCTCAAGGCAAAAAGCATTTTATAAATTCAGCTGTTATTATTTTTATTAATGCAGATAAACATTGATCTATATTATGAAGCTCTGAGTCATTGATTTGATACACAGAAATATAATTTGACAAATTTTACAAATTTTGAAATGGTATCTTTTATATACAGTAAAAAATAACATAAAGAACTCTTCTTATTGCATACTTATTCATTGGTAAACAAAAACTTATGATTTTGGTTTTGAACTATTGTGTGATGAATCAATAGAAGTTTGAGAATCATTAATGTTGATACCGTTCATGTATAGGTCAACCCCAATGATGTTGCAGAGTTTGAGAAGAATGGAATGAAGTTTGTTGGACAGAGTGAAGATGGACAGAGGATGGAAATTATGGAGCTAGTTGGTAAGTTTGTTTGTTTCTATAGCAACCATCAGTTTTAATAGATCAAGGGGTGTTTCACAAAGATTTAAGTATGACGATATCAAAATGAGTTCGTACAGAATCCAATGAAATGACCACCAAAGTGTCTGTATAAATAAAGAATATGTGCCATTGAAGGATTCTGGAAGAAATTGCTGAGAAATTAGCAAATAAGCACAGGATTCGGGTCAAGCGTCGGGCTGACACTCAAAGCAATAATAATACACTCTCCCAGGTGCGCTTATTTGTTTTGGTGATCTTCAGTGTAAACATTTTTCAGCGTAGATTTCAAGATTTCACAAAGTTCAGTTTATGTAACTGTACCAGATCTAGATCCTCGATGATATACTGACAATTAAGCCTGGTTTTACAGACTTTCTCAGGAAATCAGTGTTTGCTGCAACTACTGGCATTTCTCTTTAAGTTGCACTTTAATGCCGAGGCATACATGATATGCAATGTGCGATCTTATCGATAGACATGCAGTAGCGCGTGTCCTCATGACACGATGTGGTCAAGCCTTTCATACTGTACGCAACTTTATTTAATTGCGACTCTAAGTCATACTTAAATCTTTGTGAAACACCCCTGGGTTCATTGTGTAAAAGTTGCTATTGTGGTAACATTGCTATTCTTTTGTAACTTTATGAAATACTTTTTTTTGGATTGGCTATGAAGAACTGTTGCTGTGATAATTGCCATTGGATGGGAAGTTTACCATAAAAGTAAATTTTATGCAATGGACCTATTTTCTAGGATTTTATTGTTCAATTCAGAATCAAAAGTTTTCTTATTTTTATATTTTCTGCTTCTATGCCAACAAACTTCTTCCTTGTATGAACTTTAGTTCCCAAAGACACTGTATCCCTCTTCTTACAATTAGAGACATATTTATACCTGAATGATGAGTGATTTTTTTTTGTCTCACCTGCGAAGCAAAGTGAGACTATAGGCGCCGCTTTTCCGACGGCGACGGCGGCGTCAACATCAAATCTTAACCTGAGGTTAAGTTTTTGAAATGACGTCATAACTTAGAAAGTATATGGACCTAGTTAATAAGACTTGGCCATAAGGTTAATCAAGTATTACTGAACATCCTTTTAGAGTTTCATGTCACATGACCAAGGTCAAAGGTCATTTAGGGTCAATGAACTTAGACCATGTTGGAGGAATCAACATCGAAATCTTAACCTGAGGTTAAGTTTTTGAAATGTCATCATAACTTGGAAAATATATGGACCTAGTTCATGAAACTTGGACATAAGGTTAATCAAGTATCACTGAACATCCTGCATGAGTTTCACGTCACATGACCAAGGTCAAAGGTCATTTAGGGTCAATGAACTTTGGCCGAATTGGGGATATCTGTTGAATTCCCATCATAACTTTGAAAGTTTATGGATCTGATTCATGAAACTTGGACATAATAGTAATCAAGCATCACTGAAAATTTTGTGCAAGTTTCAGGTCTCATGATGAAGGTCAAAGGTCATTTAGGGTCAATGAACTTTGGCCGAATCGGGGGTATCTGTTGAATTACCATCATAACTTTGAAAGTTTATTGGTCTAGTTCATTAAACTTGGACATTAGAGTAATCAAGAATCACTGAACATCCTGTGCCCGTTTCAGGTCACATGACCAAGGTCAAAGGTCAATGAACTTTGGCCGAATTGGGTGTATCTGTTGAATTACCATCATAACTTTGAAAGTTTATGGATCCGATTCATGAAACTTGTACATAAGAGTAATCAAGTATCACTCAACATCCTGTTCGAGTTTCAGGTCACATGATCAAGGTCAAAGGTCATGTAAGGTCAATGAACTTTGGCCATGTTGGGGTTTTTTGTTGAATAACCATCATATCTCTGTAAGTTTATTGGTCTAGTTCATAAAAAAGGGAAATAAGAGTAACCATGTATCACTGAACATCTTGTGCGAGTTAGAGTAGTATTCAAAGTGAGCACTGCTGCTATATTGAACCGCGTGATGCAGGTGAGACGGCCAGAGGCATTCCACTTGTTTTTTATAAAACTCTTCTAGAAATGTTATGTAGTATGCATAGCTGTGTGATGAATTTAATGTGTTGATTCACCGGTTCATTCTGTTTGGTGCACCGTCTGGTGCTAGAAGGGCTTTAATGTATGAAAAGATAGGCTTACGCCTTTCTGCCTGGATAAAGATGATGTGCTTTATAGCTATATGATGCAATCAATGTGCTTATTCACTATATTATTGATGCTTCACTTCCGTAGAAGGAGGACTCAAGTCTAATTATTAAAAAAGTACAGGCTTGTGGCTTTCTGTCATAAAACTTTGGCAGAGAAGTTTTGCTGCCTAGTCGTATGATGCGATCAATGTGTTTGTTCACAATCATATTGATGATTCTTGTCAGTGCTAAAAGGGCTTTTATTGTAATCATGAAATGATGTTAGAATGCCCTTTTGCCTGAAAAAAAAGACACCTTACTATTTGAAAATGTAAACAGGATTGAATTTAGGATAGATAACAAACATACCTTGTGCTATTGTTAGCACTAGCTATTAATGTATTGATCGACTGTCCTATTAATGTATTGACTTTTTATGCACTCTGTGCATCCAACTAGCTATGCAGTCATTGATTTAATGCATGCATGCCAGTGATGTATTGACTCAAGTGTGCGATGGTATTAATCGCCCTTGTTATTAATTAGTTGATTCAGTGAGTTTTATCTTTTGTTTGTTATAAATCCTTAATGCACTGATGTTGAACTGTGCATGTATGTGCTAGTAAGCTATTTGTTCAGTCTCTGCAATTGCTCAAGAAAATGAAATGAGGACCGAAACCTGTGGAATAGCAAACTAAACAGCTTCCAGAGATGCAGATGCAGGCAGGAATGTACTTAGAAGTCCAGAGCAAAGAAAAAAGAAAACAAAATTATTCTTAAAAGTTCCTAATATCTACAATACAATCACTCTACTAATGAATTGACTGTCACTAAATGTTTATTTTCAGGGGCAGAATGTGCACTGAATTGATATGAATAGAGTTCTAGTATATGAAAGAAAATTACAAACTGATTTACAAGTGGAGTATGAACATACAGTATTTGACAAGACATTGCAAATGCTAGGACAAGTTCACACATTTAATTGCCCTCTATAGATCATCCAAACTTTGTGTGTATAAGGTAATGATCCAGAGGAACTATTTTTATCAGACATCGCAAGTCCTGGAGAAAAATCACACCCCGTTTTCAAACCCCATATTATATATTTGTCGCCCTCTATAGATCACCCGTACTTTGTCGCCGTACAGTATCACCCGGAGTACATCTCTCGTCCCATGAAGCCCTCACCGCCATACCTTGGTCTGATCCTCCAATCAATCAATCGTCTCAACCAGTACATCGCCAGGGGATGCCGTCTATCTCCCAGGAACTCATTCAGCGATAACGAGTCTTCCGACACCGAGGAGGAGATGGTCCACCTGAGCGCCAATGCCAAGAGGATGCATTATGAGGTGACTCCATAGCAACCAAAATGGCTGCCATGTTCACCGAGTTAGTCCACTGTATTATGATCATAATTGTCTTGTATTTTGTATCTTCTGATGTTTGATTTGTCCTCCAAAGATGTTTTCTAAATGAAAACATCCTAGATGTTTTGTAATTAATCCTGTTTTTGCTCTATGGGTAACCACCACCGCAACCAAGATGCCTGCCTTTATTATCTAGTAAATCCATGTTTTAATCAGTTATGTTCTCTTTTGTTGCATAGAATGTTATTATGACCATCTTTCACAGTGTATTTCATTTATCAGTTTTTTCTTTTGTTCTGCTCATGCATAATGAGACTGATCCATAGCAACAAGATGGCTGCCATATACATTCAGAAAGCTTGTTCAGATCTAAAGTAGTAGCATTGCTGATTAGTAATCTTAATTTCCAAATATATTTAACATAAAAATGATATGGCCTTGAAACTTCAATGAATTAATATTCGGTTTTTATTGATAAGGTATATTGCCTCTTCGTCAATTGTAATAAATGTGGAGGGTCTTTTTTATTTCAGACAATAAAAGTGACTTATATCGTCATGAATGTAAATATCAGTTTGTGTAAACAATAATCACATATTTTATCCTTGATCAAGCTCTTCAGGAACCAAAAGGGTAATAAAAGTGTCAACTTGACTACTTTCTTTACTTTTCATTTTTCATTCTCAATGTGGCACTGTGAAGTAGTAATAAATAAAATTGTTGAACTTTTGAACTTTACTTTGAACTTTACTTTGAACATTATTTGCAAATTTCTGTCAATCCCTTTTGGGTATGAGAACAAAAAGATGGCATAAGAGAAAGCATTAAATTATAACACACCATTATTTACAATATGGCAGTTAACATGCATGGTAAAGATTGACAATTTACAGGGCATAATATTTCCCCTCATTGGTGATGGTCAAATACCTACATTAATTGTGCTGTATCTGGTAGCTCTGTACATAAATATATTATCATTTTCCTTTAAGTGGAAATAGAATTTTCTCCCACTTATCAATTATCAACTGTATTGAGATCCTATATATTCCATTTGCCCCCTCCCCCCGTCATGTGGATGATTTCAAAGTTTGTGAATATTTCATCTAGAAATGCAAAAGGCATCTTCTTGTGTGTGAAATGGATAGATAATGATGAATAATAATTCTTTATGCAATGTTGATTATGCTAGTTTTGATCCTGATATTAACAATTATGCACTTATGCTTATTTATGTGTTTGAAATACATATTTATAGCATCCAACTCCCTGATCAGTACAATATAATGTATTCAGTTTTCATACTAGCTGCGATTTCTATTTACTGGTTTACATGTATACTACTTTGACTAGCAGGGATTAGTGGGAATATTTATTACTCAATATCCTTTTCATAAAAGAAGATCTTTTTTTGTTTGTTTTCATCATTTCATTTTGCACAAATATACTATACACTTGGTTGGGAAAGAAATATATGTGCTGTATACTTTGCTGAATTTTAAAATTTTCCCTGGAGTGCCTGAAGTAATCGTCTTGGTACATGTAGATACAAATCTAAACAGGACTGAATGTTCGGATTTTCAATGTATGCTACTGGATATTGTCATTTGATTGGTCAATAGCAAATTTGTGATAGAGAATCTGCATTTGTTATTGATAGTAGTATTGTGAAATGGGGCCTGGAATCCCTTGCCAATGACAGATGTTATTCCTATGTTGTTTCACGTTGCTTAGTTCTTATAGACAAGGCACAAACTTTGCTGATGGACTTTTGAACAAAGATTTTGTGAATGGTTTTGTTCTGCAAGATGTTTTTTTTTTAATCCTCGAGCAGCTAATATTTGTAGTATCAATTTAAAATGAATGCCGAGTTAACGATTGCCTTTGGTTAATGGTTAGAGAGACATGAGGTCTTGTTGAACAATGCCTGTTCTTAGCAATACGAGCAAAGCTCAAATATTTTGGTCTGAATGTTCGACTGTTTTCTTGTGATATCATCATTAGATGTATCATTTAAATGTTTGATGAATTCTTTCTGAGAGAGAGAGGCTAAAGTGCAAAAACCAAACGGCCCTTTTAAGGGCCATTCATTGGTGTTATACGTAGTAGTATGTGTTTATGGATGGCCTGTATAACCATTCCTTTTTGTACAGTGTATATACTCAAACAAGTAGATTAAGAATTGTTTTGATTAATGTATGCACATAGTCTTGCACCTATCATGTTTTCATTTTCTTTTATGCATTTATCATTATTACTTTTATTGTTTTTATTTAATCGTTATTATTTTTTTTGGGGGGGGAGGAGTCATTTTCTTTTGTAAGAGTAGCATAGAGACTAATGAAACCATGAATGAGTCATTTAATATAAGTTATTTAATTTAATGTCATCTCAGCAATTTAGATTTTACAATTCTTCAACTATGTATTAGAAGTTTACTTGTCCTAGTCTTATCCTTATTCAGTCCTTATGTACATTATTTATTCATGAATATGCCATGATTAAGATAATAAACGTACTGCTCTGAAGCACATAATTTTTTTTTATATCTTAAGTTATTCTTGAATTTAAATATCCTCGCACAAAACATGTAAGGATGATACACTCGGTAAGCTAAAGAGATAAAGCACCTTCAATAACTAGTACAGGTATGCATTTACGATACAATATTTACATAGTTTTTTAATTGATCTGTATGATGTAGCTGTTTCCATTAATGTGATATTTACATTAATTTGTGCTTTAAAATGGAAAACAAATAGTTGTGATATTACTTCATCCCCATTTTTGCAATCATAATGTCTCTTAACCTATTTCTTCCAAATTCAATTAAGCTAGATTGTGTAATTGTAGGATTTCATGGAAGTATTTATTGTTAGACAAAATTAAAAATGATTCGACTTCAATTTCACAAACCTTATTTCTTATTCTGTCAAGTATTCAATGATAAATACAATCACATTTTATTAAATACCACTTGACAAAATACTCAATGGCCCTCATTCACTAAAAGTGGATTCATAAAAAATATAACTGAGGTCAGATTTATATAAATTTTTTGTAATGCTTTTTTCAGAGAGACTCCAAGTAGTTGATGTATGATCATTTCTTAGCCTGTTGAAGTTGAGATGATTTAAGTTTCATTCATTTATATAAGAATATTAGTTTTGTTCATAGTTTTAATGCAATTCAAATTCTTGATTCATCCTTCCAAATTGATAAAACAATTTTATCTCAAAGACTTGCTTTTGTTACTATGCAAAGTTTCCTTTAGATTGCTTTAGTGTTAATGAAGAAACTCATTTTGATTTGCTGGAAGAATGGTTGTCCATTATTTATCATTTGATAAGCAGAACATATTTTGCCCCTTTGTTCACTATTAAGACATTTCCCCCCTTCAGTTTCCATTTTGGTTGTAAGTTATTAATGTGGATGCTACAATGTTTTTATTGGTTGAATAAATGAATATACTAGTGTTTTGTACACGCTTTATATATTTGTCTTCTGTTTCATTGCTTTCTCATGATAATATGTACATCTGATGTCTTATTCATATAATTTGTAATTGGTTTTCAAGAAGTTTATCCATTCAATAGATTGTATTTGTGCTAATGATATTGATATATTTTGAATCTTATTGCAATACTGACACATCTAATTAAAGAAAGCTTAGTTTGGATGTAGGTTTATAGATTGGCCTGGATTTTAAAGAGCATTGTACATTCACACAAAGATTGTCAATTTTTTGTGTAATCCCACTTAATCTTAGCAATCATAGCTGTTGAATGGTGGCCATTTTTGATTGGTTTTGTTTGACCATTCTGATAGAGGGATGGATTGAAGGAGGGCGGGGGGGGGGAGGTAACCAGGGAGGAAGTCAAGTGTGCTTGATAGCCAAAATAGGAAGGAGGAGGGGGGGGGGGGAGAAAGGGGGAAGGTGAAGGATGATGGACCAAAAGGAATGAGAGGATGGGGGAGGATAACGAGGAAGCGAATAAGAGATTTTTATTTTTTTAAGGGGGGGGGGGTTAGAAAAAACAAATAGCGACAACAGAATGATGATGGAGTTCGTTACAGGAAGGATACATTTACAATGGAGTTATCATAAAGAGGAAAGTTTTTTTTAAGTGATTGGTAGGAAAAAATACAACATACATATTATAAATGCCTTGATGTCGAAACTTAAAACGGTTCTCTGATTTGCAGTGTTTGAGAAGAATGGTTCATTATTTTGTTTGAACATCTTTCTTACAAACCCGAGATCTAATAGTATTTCAGCAAACCATCATCTTTTCTCTCAAAATATAATAATGCGCAGTATTAACTTTTGAATGATATTCATTTTAATGACGGAATACTTGTTGATTCCCTGTCAGCTGTCAACACAATGACAACATCACAATAGTAGCAAATTAACGATGCTCATAAAGTAGGAAAATGAAATGAATAAAAACATTTTCATGCCGAAACCTCGATTGACAAGGCGCCATAATTGCGTTACACTTTCCATGACGTCACAATTGAACAAGTCTGGTCCAGTCCGGCTCGGTGTCGTGATTGGATGAGAGCGGTAATAGTTTCCTATCTACTGAAGCTAGCATGGGAATTTTCATTCATTTCGGTTGAACATATATAATGGTCACGCCTGCGTGATAAATATTGTCCGGAAGATTGACGGAATGCATGTTTCTTCCAAAGCGGAAAGTGGCGGGGTCGGCCTATTCTACGAATCATTTCGAGTACGTGCGGGTGCAAACATGCCCATGGACGGTTGGCGGAGAAGTCAATCATCTAAGTAAAATCGATTCTTGGAGAAATGTTTATTCAGAGGTAGATGTCTTCGTGAGAGAGTGCATTCTCCCACCAGAATTTTCATCTGCTTATGTTCATTTTCAGACTTCTTTGAGTGATCATTAGTTGAATCACTCGTGTTTGAGTAATTTATAGATTGAAAGACATGTTTTCATTTTTAGAGGTGGATATGGCAAAAGAATGTGAACATTATTTTGTTGCCTAGCTTGGAGTCGAAGTCTGACAGCACTTCATCTAGATGGCATTTACAATCATTAACAAAATCTCAAATGATTTCTAAGCAGAGTTTAAGATGGACTGAATTTTGGATCACTTATGACTGATGGAACATTGTGCTTATATTTCTTAATCATTTTCAAAAGAAGTGATCTCGTGACCTCTTCAAATAAGATTGTCATTTACGAGTTTAAGTGATTAACGATCCCTCTTCCGAACAAATCTCGACTTTGCGAACATTAAAATGACGACTTTATCACCAGCCACGTCGCCTGCACTGACGATCAGCGAACTAGCGACGACTATCACGGGTGGTGTGTCGGGTACGTTGCCCGATGCCGACGATGTCAGCACCACCGTGGCGGCGACGACAATGAGTGGTTTTTCTTCTTCAACACAGGAAGCGAGTGATAATTCGGGATGGTCCTCGGGTTTTGACGATCAGGTGAGAAACAGGCTACCTGTCTGTCATTATTCATGTAGAGTAGTGCTTAAAACGTTAGTGAACCCCATCAGAAAATGGACACATTTCAAGTGTCCCCGGAACTTGAAGTTCTGCCACTTATTTTTTTAGATATTAAATTGTGAAGTCAAGTGATAAAATATTACATTCAATAAAGTTTATTTCTCTGTGCTCGCCGAACATTGTAGTGTTGTGTCTCCATTCAACACCCAGCATCATGGACGGAAATCCCAGGGGGACGTGTCCCACCTACTCAAAATAGTTGGGGACCCTTTTTTTGCTTGTCAAATTCATTTTCGTCGAAATGACATGAAATTTGGGGTAATAACCTTTTTTTTTTGCTTGTCAAATTTTCCAGCCCCTTGTCCCCCTACCTTTTGGGAATACAAAATCTAAATAAATTTAGTATCAGTTTTTTTGGGACGGAGACGGTAATTACATCGTGGTTTTCGCGATGTTCAAGAACATTCCGCGCTTGAATTGTATTTTATGATTTAATGGTTTTTTATTTTGTTGTTGATAGAGGAAGAGAGGGAAAAAGGATATTTTCCAACTGGTATGAACATGATTTTTTTTTGTAATGGATAGTCCGTCGATCCAAACACTAGAAAATATGGAATTATATGTCTTTATATATATATATCCCTAGTGTCCGATTGAGATAGAGTTGTGATTGAAACAAATAATACTCCTAATAATATTAAGATTATCTATTACATAATTATATACAATTGGTAATGGGACAAATCTCGTTTTATAAATTTCAGTTAATTAAACACAATCCTTGAAATCGGATAAGTGTAAATTTTGATGATATATAATTTTATTAATGTCATCATTCGAATTGAACATTTTAGAGGGGGCACATAATTATGTCATTTACATTCTTAATTGAGGTGCTTAAGAGCAAGAATCAAGTGTGTATTTGGAATAATAGATACCTGCAATTAATATCAACTGTTGCAATGGAATCGCCGGACCCGGTGCACATGGGAGGTAAAATGTCATTTTTCATAGGTTGTATGCATCACTGTGTGTTAGGAAAATCCATAAATATTCATGTCAACAAAAGCTTTTCTGATTAATTGAAATTCTTAATACGATATGTTAATCATATATATTCATCGCCAACATGATTAATTCTGAGGATAGCTCATAGAATTCGTCCGTAGTTATGGAATTGGTTCGATTAACTTCTTAAATGTGGGTACTATTTACCATAAAAAGCACCTGGATTCATTCATTTAGTTCTTTTGTCATGATTGATGAGTTTAAAGGTGACACGACATTTGCTCTTGCGATGTTTTGCTCCGGGCTTAATTCAGGTGTCTAATACCATGGTCACAATTGTTCTACGGCGGCCGTACGGCGAGTCGAAAACAGCCGTTTTATCAATTTTAATTCAAACCACCTATATGTAGTTGGACAAAAAATTTTGAAACGGCTGTTTTCGACTCGCCGTACGGCCGCCGTAGAACAAATGTGACCATGGCATAAGATATAGGGTTAGGGTTGCAACAGCTAGGATTTTCGGTAGGGTATAGTGTTGGACCCAGGGTTGAAGTAGGTCATTCGCAGGGGCGGATCCGGAAATTTTCAAAGGGGGGGGGGAGGGTTTCGGAGGAAAATTCTGACAAACCCCCCGAAAAGGTTTTCAAGCACAAATTAAGGATATTTCGTACAAAAAAGGTCTTCAATTTCAAAAGGGGGGGGGGGCAAATCTCGGTGTCAATGGCATATTTACATTACAAATTTTATTTTTTCTTCTCAAGGGGAGGGGGGGGGGGCACGTGCCCCCTGGGGGGGGGACAATAAACATTTTAAGGGGGGGTTTGCCAGAATTCAGGGGGGACGCAGGAAACAAAATTGACAAGCAGAAAAAAAGAAAGGTTATCAACTAAAAAATTATCGTCCCCCCCACCTCAAATTTTTTTTGGATCTGTTCCCCCCGCTTCGCCGCCTTTGATAACACGTGTTCTCGAGACTCTGCTGCAGGAACTTTTTTTAAGAATAATTTTTCAGTGTATACAAACAACAACGTTAAGTCATGTTTGTCTCGGCTGATGGAAAACAAAGGTATTTTTTGGTTATGATTTAATATCAAATATTCTAGAAAGAATAATAATAACAATAACTAGCATTTGGTACGCTTTCCAAAGTTAACTATATCACAGCTTTTACAAACGATGGGGGAGAAGGAGACTCTTTATCGCTAAAACTATGATAACTTTCTTAATTATTTTGATTTGTAGGTTTGGATCAAATTCTGTTATGGTGTGATTGCTGTCCTCGGTATCTTTGGTAATTTCATGGTAATGTTCACTGTCGCACGTGTCCGATCGTTGAGAACGCTTACTAACATGTTCATCGTTAGTCTGGCTGCAGCAGACTTCATCACGTCGGTCTTTCTTATTCCTCTACATCTTGGTAAGTTATATTGATTTGATACTCTGCAGGGGCCGCGGAACGACCCCAGCTAGCCCCCCCCCCCCCGCTTCAGCGGCCCTGCTCTGTAAGATATGACCTGCGTATAATCCTTATGTTTATAACGTGAAGATGAAATCCTGGAATTCTTGCCTGAAGATCAAAAGAATTAACCTGTGTTTCCAATCACTGGAGCACAAGTTATTAAATCATGTTCCACTTTATACTTCTTAAAGGTCAAGTCCACCTCAGAAAAATGTTGATTTGAATCAATAGAGAAAAATCAGACTAGCACAATGCTGAAAATTTCATCAAAATCGGATGTAAAATAAGAAAGTTATGACATTTCAAAGTTTCGCTTATTTTTAACAAAATAGTTATATGAACGAGCCAGTTACATCCAAATGAGAGAGTCAATGATGTCACTCACTCACTATTTCTTTTGTGTTTTTATTGTTTGAATTATACAATATTTCAATTTTTATGAATTTGACGATTAGGACCTCCTTGCCTGAACCACAAAATGTTAAGATAATGGAATTCCACGTGTTCAGGGAGGAATGAAACTTCATTTCACATGACAATGAAGAGAAAATCAAAATATTTCATATTTCATATAATAAAATACAAAAGAAATAGTGAGTGAGTGATGTCATCAGTTCCCTCATTTGCATACCGACCAAGATGTGCATATAACTGTTTTGTGAAATGAAGCGAAACTTTAAAATGTCATAACTTTCTTATTTTACATCCGATTTTGATGAAATTTTCAGTGCTATGCTTGTGGAATTTTTCTCTTTTTATTCAAATCAAGTTTCTGTTGGGGTGGACTTGTCCTTTAAAATCAGCTCTTAAAAGAAATACAATTCAATCTTATTCATCGCATGCTTTAAATTAATCCTCATTAACCACTACAATTAAATAAAATATAATAATAAATTATACTGCTATCTACAGCATCCGCACCTGCATTGCACCCACTTGTTCAGTGATTACCAATCTGAGTCACGAATATGGCAAGCCGTTTGTACCATAAAGGCGATAAACCGAGTTTATCGCCGATAAACTCGGTTTTTTCGGTCGATAAACAGAGTTTATCGACCGAAAAACTAAGTTTTTCACCGATAAACTCAGTTTTTCACCGATAAACTCAGTTTTTCGGCGATAAACTCAGTTTATCAAGTGATAAACTGAGTTTATCGCGAGAAACTCTGTTTATCGTCGAAAAACTAAGTTTATCGCCGATAAACAGAGTTTTTCTCGATAAACTAAGTTTATCAAGTGATAAACTGAGTTTATCGAGATAAACTCTGTTTATCGGCGAAAAACTAAGTTTATCGCCCACTACATGGCCGATAAACAGAGTTTTTCGCGATAAACTAAGTTTTTCACTTGATAAACAGAGTTTATCACTCGATAAACTTAGTTTTTCGATAAACTCTCTTTATCGACCGATAAACAGAGTTTTTCGATTTCGATAAACAGGGTTATTCTTTCTTTGCCGAGAGTGGGCGCATGGTACTAGCGTGCTAATTTATTTTAATGGACATTATCAAGACCAACCTACAGTTGCAATTTCATAACAATTCAAGTATTAAACGTTAATTTTCAGCATATTTTGGGCATTTTGTAACGGAAAATGGGTTCACGTTAAGTTAACATTAAAGCGCACTGATATCTTGGATGAATTTTATGAGAATTGAGTTGAATATAATTGTTATTGTGTAAGTAGAACCAGTATGCAACATTATGAAACTTATTTGACTGAATTTGACCCATAATTGTGGAACTTATGAATATTTTTGTAAAAGGTGTCTTTTGCGTTAAATAAAAAAAATGGTGTCCTCTCAAGACATAAAGTCACCAGCAGTGAATTAAATTGATAAATATGTGCCAAAACTCAGCTTAAGTAATTTTCAAAATGGTAGTTAGTGATTAAAACAGTGATTATTCACCCTAAACAAGACCGGGGGGTAGTGATTCAGCCCTCCCCCCTCAACATTTTCCCAGGCTGAATCAGCCCCCCATTCTTATTAGGCGTCGAATTTGCCCAGACTTGTTATGGTTTATCTTTGTGTATGTTGGTAATTTTATGATTTAGATATTGTTGTGCCTAAAAATATTTCCATGTGCTATCGCAGGATATAATTGCACATGATTTATGAGGGCTCATTTTTTTGCAGAGGCTCTTATTTTTCTCTTTCTTTTAGAACCATGCATATTCAGATTTTATAGAAAAGCTAACCAAGAGTACATACATACATTTACCAGAACATAATTGATGTGGGTTTAATAGTGCAAAGTATGTGGGTTTAATAGTGCAAAGTATGTGGGAAATTTCCCGCGCCGAAAGCAATAGCGCCCATTCGATAAACTGAGTTTTTCGCTCGATAAACCGAGTTTATCGAAAAACTAAGTTTATCGAGTGATAAACTGAGTTTATCGAGTGAAAAACTAAGTTTATCGGCGATAAACTTAGTTTTTCGGCGATAAACTAAGTTTATCGAAATAACTCTGTTTATCGCTGAAAAACTCGGTTTATCGCCGATAAACAGAGTTTATCTCGATAAACTCAGTTTATCACTTGATAAACTTAGTTTATCGAGAAAAACTCTGTTTATCGGCGATAAACTTAGTTTTTCGACGATAAACAGAGTTTCTCGCGATAAACTCAGTTTATCACTTGATAAACTGAGTTTATCGCCGAAAAACTGAGTTTATCGGTGAAAAACTTAGTTTTTCGGTTGATAAACTCTGTTTATCGACCGAAAAACCGAGTTTATCGGCGATAAACTCGGTTTATCGCCTTTATGGTACAAACGGCTTGCCATACACGAATCCTTTTTATGATGAGGCCGCCATCAATTACAAACTTAACCGCTCACGATGGCGGTCTCCTGCATGCGTTCATTCGTTAATGTTGCTTTTTATCATTATTAAAATGTGAAGTATATGCACACACCGTTGTTTTTATGATTGTGTATTATGTTTATATTGTATACATTATGGATTGTGTATATTGCAACCAATGTAAATATTTTTGATAATGTATTGTAATTACCAATCTTAGTCACGAACCCTTTTATGAGGCCGCCATCAATTACAAACTTAACCGCTCACGATGGCGGTCTCCTGCGTATTGTGATGTATTGTGAACGCAGAAATGAAAATAAAACAAACAAATCAAACAAGTTGGGAAACTGCATGGGACACCAATCTAGCTCCCCCAAAAGTTCCACGACCGAACACAAAAACAAAATGAGGGGGGGGGGGTGAGAAATGAAAACGGTACGCTCTAGGTGTGACATAGATTATGATTTCAATTTTTAAAAGGTATTTTTTTTCCATTTTTCTCTCTCTTGCGAGTATTTAGAAATTTTAACTGTACGTCGTGCTCCTTCATTATAGGTCTCTACTTCTTATGCAAGTAACCAGCATCACCAGATTATTGTGACAAAGAACCATTTCCTGAATGAGACTTTCTATCATAAATATCCTGTTAAATGATATTCATTTTCAAACTATGCACATTCATGGATCTCGATAATATCTATCTATCTATCTATCTATATGTCTGTCTGTCTGTCTGTCTGTCTGTCTGTCTATATGTCTGTCTATCTATCTATCTATCTATCTACCTACCTACCTACCTTGGTACAACCTTAACAATCCGACGTTTCATTTTTCCATGAAGTAATGTTACATGCACACTTAGCGTAACATTACGCTTGTTTGCATAAGCAATGTAAATATGTAACAAAACCTGAAAATAAAAAAGGTGCTTAATGTGTTAGGTAATCATTTTTTTTTCAATCAATTTTTTTTATATCTTAGGCCTATACATTGAACGTTCCCGTATAAAATGGACCTTGGGCTATTGTATCTTTACCCTTCGTTGCGCAAGCGTGAACAATAAACATAAATTTGTGATATTGATCAAAATTAATAACGTCTGTACGTTCTGTAGGTAAGTCTGATAACAGAAAATGAATATCGTCATAGCGTTTAACGATATCTTCTTTATACCGTACTTCTCTGAAGAAAAAGAATGTTATGTACATGGTTTGTTTTAAAAGTGAAGTTGGTTTGAGAAAAGAGTGAATGCAATAATTTCATTTCATAAAAAATATATATCGTTTTTTCATCCCAATGCATCTAAACTCCTTGCCAATCTTCCTTTTCACTGAAATAAAAACGAAGAGCTTGTATTTATGATAAAATAAACTAAGATTTGTGGAGTTTGTTTATAAGGGATGGGAGCAGGGGCCTGTCGCAAAAAACTTTTGCCATAAAAGTCTCGGGCAAACAAATTAATGTATTCCATTGACACATAAAAAATGTCTGTAAAAAGTTGCCAGAGATTTTTCTTTTATTCAGCAGGTCCCAGGTGGGAAACGAAGGTTGATTACAGTCATGATTGCCAATTGTGATATACGATGATAAGTAAAACGAGATGAAAAAAATCTAAGAATTTGTTTAAAAAACCAACAAACCGAAGAATGATGCCTTAAAATTACAAGCTTATAGGAACAGTGCAAATAAGCTTGTCACATTTTAACAGCACGAATATATAAATGGTTAAGATGAGAAACAAAACCTAAGTTGAGAAGAGAAACTAAAAGTAAATTAAGAAGAGAAGAATCACAACAGAGCGAGAGAGAAAGAAAATGGAGAAAGGGAGAAAAGAGAAAATCAGAGAGAAGAAGAAGTAGAAGCGATAATATTTCCTTAGATATCGCACTTCTTTAGGCATTTTACCGAATTTGAGCTTGGAACGATTTGTGGAGTTTGTTTAAAATGGCTAGAATCGGGTGTGAAACGAAAGATGATTAACTTGATGATGGCTATTTCTTGTTTACGATTTGTAGCATGAGGTCCTTGTGTAACCATAACGAAATCCAAGAGTTTGTTTTTAAAAACTAAATTATATAAGGATGCCTTCAAATTACAAACTTTGGAACATTAATGCAAATAAACTTGTCACGTATGCCCTGTGAATATGTAAGTTAAAACAATTCAAAATAGAAGTATAACAAGAGGGCCAGGGAAAAAAGAAAAGAGGAAAAACGAGGGAAAAGATAGAAGAAGAAAAGAAGAAGGAGGAGAAGAAGACGAAGAAGAAGAAGAAGAAGACTTTTTTTGACTTTTCAAAGTAAAACTTTATTTACATTGCATATAATAAATAATACAAATAAAAATATACAGACATTGATGCACTTAATATGTCAAGTGTTTGTGAGCTAAACAATAAACAAAACAATCAATAAGTAATACATAAAGCGGAAGACATTAAACAATTCATGAACAAGCAATAAATTTAACAATAGAAAACAAGAAAAAATTTTTAAATGTACTGAATACTGACGACAGATGATTACAGAACTACAGTATCATCAGTATTTAAAACGATTTTACTGTGGGAAGTTATTAATTTCCATAAAGAGCTTTGCTCAAAAAAAATCAATCATAAAATACCGAAGGAGGTACACAAAATCTTAGGCATAACATAAAAATAATAGCAAAGAAAATATGTGATCACGTCAAAACAATTAAATCAACCATGTGAGACTATCGTTATCCAAAAGAAAGAGTACATTATTGGGTGACCATGTTTTAAGAAATAAAGCCAAATTGCTTTGTAATTTGTAGAATTCATAATCAATAATGACTCTGTTTTTAATTCTAAATTTCCAAAACGGAAGCGGATCAAAAAAACGAGAGGTTCGGTAAAGCCAATATAATGTGCTTTTAAGACTAACAATAAGAAAGTTGGATAGGCGCACGGCTTCCCTGCTACGACCTCTTGCATGTGGAACCAAGGTCCAGTAGAGGTCAAAGTCAATGTTCACTTCGGGCAAAAGACATGAAAGGAGGTGGTGAAGAAGATCCAAGGCCGGTTGAATAGAAGTGCACTCGATAAAGAGGTGTAATATAGTTCCTTTCTTGCCACACCATCCACATGAAGAGGAGATGTCGGAATTAAGGTGATGAAGAACGGCAAGCGACGGAAGGACATTATGTAATAGTTTGTACTGAGTGTCCCCATCTTTCTTAGACGAAGGATAGTAGTAGATTTCAGTCCAGTTGATTAGTGTAGATGGGGAAAGTATCCCAATCTCGTGCCAATGAGTAACTTGAGTTCTAGGAAGAAAGTTAATAGAACGGTTGAGGATTCGATATATCGATTTAGTGGGTGTGGCAAGAATGTTCTTGTTGTCCTTAGTTATAATCGAGAACGGAGAGTTGATAGGTTCAGCCAGATTGTGAAGATGAGTTGAAACTATTGACAGTCTAAGTCCGCTGTTTAAAAAGAATCTGGGAAACAAACTGGAAATCACTTTGTGAAGTCGAGAGAGGTCAAATTCCAAGAGCCGTAAAGATGGACGCTGCAGGGTGGATGTGATGGCGACCTCGTCTGCTCGGAGCCAGGTACCGTTGTTTGGGTTTACAAGATGTTTGACGAGTTTGATTCCACATGCAAATAATCTAGCAGGGAAGATCTTGTCGCCATCCAGTGTGTAATGAAGAAATTTATAATAATTCAAAGGAATATTGAACACATGGTTGACAGTGAAGGACGATGTCTCGATGCTGGCTCCAGAGATACCCCAAGCACGCAAAATTTCCGAATAGAAACAAGGAAGACTGGTATAAAACTTTGGGTCTAATTCAGTCAGAAACAAAGAAAAATCAAAATTTAATTTCTTATATCTCCGAAGATTATAAGAACAAAAGGTATACGCGGGATGAGAACAAAGATTGAGATAACGCTGTAAAAAGGCAAAACGAAACGTGAGTGTTCGTGCTTGGAGACATACCAAACCAAGTCCACCTTTGTTAGGTTGTTGAAACAGAATTTGCTTTCTTAAAAGATGTCGTTTTCCGGACCAAACAAAATTAATAAGCATTTCTTGGAGTTCATCCAGTATTTGCTGAGGGGGAGATAAAACTGCAAGGCAATGAAACAGTTTAGATGCAGCTAGTTGATTAGCAATAATGATTCTGCCTTTGAAGGATAGACAAGAAGAAAGAGAACTCCATCGAGATAGAGTCTTATTTAATTTTTCTTTACACTTTATCCAGTTGTTGTATACAAAATTATTGTTATTACCCAGATGAACTCCAAGAAAAAGGAGACCATCACAATTCCATTTGAAATCAAGGGGCCTGTCTCTACGTTTCGACCATGATCCAGCCCACAGTCCTTGAGATTTTACATGATTAAGGCAGGCGGCCGAGGCCTTACTAAAAGTGTTATATGTATCAAGAATAATATCAAAGCCTTTGTCTTCAGTGACAAAAATTGATATATCATCTGCATATGCAGAGACTGAGACATTCATATCCGTGTTAGGTAAAGAAAAAGAACATGAAGCAAGATTAACTTTTAACTTGTGCAGCAAAGGTTCTATGGCTATCGAATACAGAAGGCCAGACAAAGGGCAACCTTGGCGTATGCCTTTTTGAAAAGGAAAAGGCGCAGTGAGGGATCCACACACTTTGACTAAGCCCTCGGCATCATTATACAAAAGTTGAATACAAGAAATGAAAAATTCTCCAATACCCATAGCTCTCATAGTGTTAAAGAGATAATTATGATCTACATTATCAAAGGCTTTCCTTTGATCCAAATTTACTACTGCAAGAGGGGTATCATTACAATTAGAATAGTGTACAATGTCTCGGATCAAATTTAAATTATCATAGATTGTTCGATCTGGAACACAATACGTTTGGTCTTCTGAAACAATATTAGAGATATAATGTTTTAGTCTATTAGCAAGTACCTTTGCAAAAATTTTGTAGTCATTATTCAGAAGAGAGACTGGTCGCCAGTTGGCAATGTCTGCCAGGTCTCCCTTTTTAGGAATCAGTGTAATCACTGTCCTACGAAAAGTATGTGGAAGGGTTCCAGTACTTATGGCATATTGTAATACAGAAAAAAGATCATTTTTTATCAAGGGCCAGAAAGTCTGATAGAATTCAGAAGAAAGTCCATCTAGACCAGGCGTTTTATTTTTCCCGAGCTGTTTAACAGCATTATCAAATTCATTAAGTGACAAAGGAGCATTAAGACTTTTTGAATCTTCAGTATCAAGTTTCAGTAAGTCAGATAAAATATTATCAACCGCATTATCATCAGTTGGCACACGACTGTACAAACTCTTATAGAAATTCCGAACGTGAATTTTAATATCACTCTGATCCTCTGTAATGTTACCCGAAGGGAGACGGGTACGAGAGAGTGATTTAAAAGTAGAGTTCGATTTTTCAAGACCGAAAAAATAAGCTGAGCTAGTGTCTATCTCATTTGCATATTGAAAACGTGACCTTACAAGAGCACCCTTGGCTTGATTCTTAAGAAGAATGTTTAATTCATTTCTTTGTTCAGCAAGGGCCTGCTGAATATCAGGCGTGAAGTCAGGCGAAGATTGCAATTTGTCGATGGTTTTGGTAATATTTAATAACGTTTCTCTCTTCTCATTGGCTAACTTGGAGCCGTACATTTGAGTGAGCGATTTAATGTGGTATTTACCAAAGTCCCACCATGATAGAATGTTAGGAAAGTTGGCTTTTTTATTTTGCCAGTCCGTCCAAAATTGATGAATGATATTTCTGTAATCGTTATCATCGAGAAGAGAATTATTAAGTTGCCAAAAAGCACTTCCTCTTGGCTTCTGTGGGGGGATTTTAATTTTCAGGGAAATTGCACAATGATCAGAGAGAGTGCAAGGCAGAATACGACAAGCGTGTATTGAAGGTATTAGAGGGAAAGACACATAAAAACGATCAAGTCTGGCTTTAGAAACACCATATACACTGTGAGGATTGTTTCTATGCCAAGAGAATTTCTTTTCATGTGGGTGAAGTCTTCGCCACGCATCACATAATTTATTACTTTCAATCACTTTCTTGAGGGCAGATGATATCTTAGGTCTATGCTCATTAGGCATGCACAATCTATCCAATGTTGGAGATAGGGTACAGTTAAAATCTCCCCCAATTAAAAAAACACCGTCACTGCACTGATTAACATGATGCGCAAGAAGACGAATGGCCTTAATAGCAAGGTTATCATCCTGTGGCATTAAAACATTATATAAATGATACATGCCACTATCAAACTCAATTTTAACATATAAGATATGACTATTAAGTATAACTAAGGAATCTGTGATGCTACAATGGTTATTCTTTACAAGGGTAGCAACTCCAGATCCTCGATTATGTCCGGGGGCACAAAAAGGTTTATAGGATGACCATAAATCCCAACAATGAGAATGCTGGGAGAGGTCATTTATTTCTTGTAAAAACACAATATCAGAATCAAAAGCAATGTTATCAACATAAGTAAAAACTGAGGCATTCTTCATGGCATTGGAGCAACCTCCAGTGTTAAGGGTGAGCAACGACAGAGTCATAAAAAAGGAAAGAAAGGCATGCATGTCTACGTTCATACTAAAAAAGAAAGAGGGTCATATTAGAGATCTAGTTTTTTGATCAATTTGTAAATCCTCTGCTGTGTACTTTTCGTAAACAGAGGACTGTTTCTCAAAGGTCTCAGTTGTCTAACAAGTCCTGGTATGTTGGAAGTGAATTTTTTTGCTACTTCTAGGGGTTTTTTTCCGTGCTTTAACAATTTTCAGAAATTTGCAAAGTTCCTTGGAAGAGAGGGGTCCTTGACTGGATGGGAATGAGGAAGCCCAGTCAAAGGATTCATCGTCAGTCTGTGCATCATCCCATACCGTTACGTCATCAGTGTCGGTAGTGTCTACCGTGGAAGCGGGAGAGGGTGGGGTTGGTGATGTAGAGAGTAGGACGGGAGTTGGGGAGGGAGGTTCTGAGGTCATAGGAGAGGAGACTTTTTTCATTAATTTCCGGGGTGGGGTAGGAGAGACAATTGAAATAAGTTTGGGGGAGTCTTCTACAGGAGGTACGAGAGGTTGTTTCCTTTTTGCGACAACATCTGCAAAGAGTCTGGAAGGGGCGGGCGGTGTTCCCCAAATGGTGTCGCAGGGGGTTTGGGTCAAAGGAGAGGTGGGGGCCTCGGGAAGAGGCATTTTGTCCCGGCTAATGCCCACGGAGTCGCTGCTAGTTTGACTATTATCATTGCTGTGCAGATTATTCGCGCCCTGAAAACTAGCAGAGGCTCCTTCAGCAGTCACGGCAGCTTTAGAGTGCGGAGAGGCTGGCGTAGGACTGGGGCCAATATAATTTTCTGTGCGTGCTGGGGACGCCCTCTTGTCAGTGGTTTCGGGTACAGACCGTTGTGGTTTAGGTTTAGATACTTTAGGGGATGACGTGGGTCCGATTTTCCTTTAGCTTGTGGGTTTTCAGACTCATCTTGACGGACTGATTTTTTGCAGTTCTTACTGAGATGGCCAGCCTCGCCGCACTCAAAGCAACGAGCCGCCTCAGTGGAAATAAAAACGCGATAATTGATACCAGCATGAGTGAAATTAATGAAATCGGGTGGAGTGACATTCGGACTAAGTAGCACCTGAACTTGACGACGGAAGGACATGATGTGAGCTAGATGTTTGTCCTTGAAACCAATGGAATAGGACGGATCTGTGAGACTACTTTACAGAAAGATGAAATTTGTTTGACAAGAACAGAATTGGGAATTTCAGTGTATACATTAGACAGTGTAATACGGGTTGTCGGCAAAGCTAAGGGTGAGATCTCAATAAAAGCGCCTTTAAAGGTCAAGCCGTTGTTCACCGCGCTCAGCACATCTTCTTTAGAATTCAGGTACATGGCAATTCTTTGGTTACTGATGCGGGAAGCAGACACTATACAATGGGCTGGAATTGTGTCTGCGAATGCCCTTATGTAATCATGAATAGGAACATGTGCAGCAGCCACAAAAGAGATACCATTGTTTCTGCTCATGGACGTAAAAGGCTCGGCAGCAGAAACAGGAACGGCAGCCTGAGCCGAACTGGTTCCCGGCTTGTCCCGGGAGGCCTGTCCGGCTTTACTGGCCATAGTGGCCAAAAAATTCCTGACACAAGGTCAACACAAAAATCCTTGAAAATACAAGTTATTAACAAGAAATAATAGGTGGACTTGGTTTGGTATGGTTATAAATGTGTACTAGTAGTACACTAGTTTAAAAAACTGTAAATAAAACAGTGTAAATTCAACAAAACTTACAAAAACTCTGGAGCTCGCTCGAGACACGTCCTTCTACAACAAAGAAGAAGAAGAGGAAGAAGAACTGAAGAAGAAGCAAAAAAGAAGAATAAGAAAAAGAAGAAGTAGAAGAAGAAGAAGAAAGAAGGAGGAGGAGGAGCTAGAGGAGGAGGAGAAGAAGAAGAAGAAGAAGAAGAAGAAGAAGCAGCAGAAGAAGCAGCAGCAGCAAAAGAACAAACTGCTCCATATAACATCGCGATGCATTATTTATACTCGATATTTTTCTGATTAACAGGAATTGAGTTGGGATCGATTTTTCTAAATTAGTGGAATCAGGTGGGAAACCAAGGATGATTAACTTAATGATTGGATGACCAATCTTGTTTACGATTTGTGGCATGAGGTCCCTTTGTAACCATGGCAACGAGATGGAAATTGGCTTAATAATATTTACCACCGCAAGGAGTAAGGATGAGAAACTAAACATGACACATACAAAAAAAATATAGGCGAAAGTTCGTAGTTTGTATTAAGTAAACATCACTGACCTGTAACCCTCCACAAAACAAAACCAATAAAAAACAACAACAAATAGAAAATCGCTAGACAATTCGCATTCTGCAATATTGGACTACGTGATGCTTGGAACCAGTAAAACATGTGCTTAAAAATGGTCACTTATCTGCATGTCTTGCAAGACGAAATTGACCAAGGAATTTTATCATTTAATTTAAATCAAAATTTTATATTGTCGCAACCCATCGATTTATTTTTCGTCGGATATTTGAACTTGTTGGATCATATTATTGTTACCATGGTTATTGTTATCAGCAAACTATTATCAACGTATTCTTTCGAATACTTAATTAACTGATAACAGAGTATAAAGGCAGCGATTTTGCTAATTACAATGGGCAACGTCATTTCTTTATGTATCGGAATACCATGCATGCTACTCAGCATGAAATTACGTGCAACCGGCCACGTTCTTTGATTAAATTGTCTCTCGTTGAATATTGTCAATATGAACCTAATATCTCTTAGTGCCTTTCCAAACACGTCAAATAGGCCCGATGCAGAAGTATACACGTCCACGATGTGACTAATGTTGTTGGCTTTTATAAAGTGGATTTTAGCAAGATGATAGCAGTATTTGAGCTGTCAATACACATTCTATTCAATCAAAATATAAGATATGTATATGTATGGTAATATTTGGTTTCCCCAAAAAGAGGTGTGTCTAATTTTCCGATTTTACTTGGATTACAATATTATTTCAGTGTTGATAAGACATGTAAGAGTAAGGCAAGTAAGGTTTAGGCGCGAACGATTTGTCATTATTAATATTGCATATAAACCTACCATTTTAAGCCGCAAATGCAGGATGGTACTTTCCGTTAATCATGTTAGACCGTTTGAATATTTTCAATTTGTAAATTTATTATAAGTGAACCATGCAGTGAATAACACGAGTAACGTTGTGGCCTAATTGTGATCGTTTTCATGGGCGTCACTCCGAATTTGAGGGGGGGGGGGGGTGGGCGGTGGCACACAACACATCGTCCATCGCTTTTCAGTTATTTTACAAATTATACCTTATCATATTGTTACATTTGTCATTTTACCCCATTTGTGAGAAAGCATGCGGAATGTTTGTCAATTATGAGAGTGACTTAGTATGCAAAAATCGATTCTTTATTTAGCAAGAAATCATATCGAACGAATCGAACATCGAACAAATTATAATCAAAGAATAAAGCCGTATTGCCAAGTATTATGATGACGATGATTAGGCCTAAACGCATACAATCCATACGTTTAAGCCATGGGAGTGTAATAAACTAAACGATTAATCACGTACTAGAACAATTTTATACAATTCTCGCTATTGTTATTTTGACACTCGATCCATCCTGCGTAATGTGGAAAGTTTTACGCATTTTTCGAGCATCAATTTTTTTTCGGGTCAGTTTAAGAAAAAGACAAACCTAGGAATGATAAATCGATTTTCTATAAATTTCAGTATAAATTGATCTTTTTATTGGACCGAAATGCTGGATATTTGTTTGCATTACATTTATCACCCGATCACCGTCATGTAGTAGAAGAATTATTGATCGAGTATTCTTTATAAGACCATTAGTAAAATTTAAATGACGAAATTCTAAGGTATTTGACCGGTATGTGTAGAAAGAAAAAAAAACACAATAAGACGTATTGCACAGATTGGTTAAATCCTATGAGGGTCATAAAAATGATAATGTGGTATTATTGCCGTATATCTATGACAAAATTATGTAATAATATTGATGCATTTCACGCCTTATAAAGTAATAAGCTGATCATCTAATCACGTAAAAAGGAACAATTTGAAACAATTTTCACTGTTATTATTTGGCATTTATTCCATCTTGAGTAATATAGGTCGCAGTAAGCATCTGACTTTCGGTAAGTTTGAAAGTGAAATCTTTAGATTGCCTGATCGAGTAGCTATCAAAAGGGGGTGGTTTTAGGTCGAAATTTCATCCAGGGCCTATGATTTAAAGAAAAAAGTGGTGGAAGAACAAATTAGAACAAGAAAGAGACAAAAAGAATTGGAAGACAGAAAGAAAGAAATAAAGAAATGAAAGAAAGAAAGAAATGAATGAAAGAAAGAATAAAACAGAAGTGATCTGGGTAGTGACATCTACTTTAGGTTATCCAAATCTTAACTCCGCCCCTTACGCCTCCCCGAGCTACAGAAATTTGTTCTAATAGTTCGAAGTCACTTCGCCGATAGTGCTCAAAGTGGGGGATTTCTCTCTTCCCTTTAAAGTTAAAAACACATTAAAACACAGAACCTCACGTTGAGAATATTACCGATCTCGATTAGATTCCAATTTTGAAATTTTCCGAGTGTGTTTGAGAGCTTGGCTGTAGTGCGTCGAGTCACGACCTGCGTGTTTTTCGGCGCGAAGTTATTTGGATTATAAATTATGACGGAATTGGTCTTGAATGACCGACAACGATTTTTATCGATATGGCCCGATTGGCTTTGTAATAATACACCATGTATAGTTAATAAAAAAATCGTTTTCGGAAATTGGCATTAGACAAGGGCCATCAAGTTTTATCATACATTTTAATGAAATTAATAATTTGTGAATGCCAGCGTTTATTTTTCAACAAGTTTCAATTTGTACATACGTGTGAGTGTGTAATACATAATGATACGATTTTGATTTTATGAAAGGAATGAAATGACAGCGCAACTTCACAGTTAGGGGGTGTTGCAAGAAAATATTTGCAATCAATTGCAAATACTCTGTTGCAATTTCACAAGTGATAGATCAATTTTGACTCTAGCAAATCAGATTTCCCTCCTCGCTTCAAGAAACAGATTAGCACAATTTGCATTTAATTTCAAGCCATATGATCATGATGATTGATTTGAGAACTGAAAATAGACTTGCAATTGATTGCAAGTTTCTTGCAACGTCCTCTTAGAAATAAAGCGATACAATTATACAGAAAATATGAATGAATGGAAATAGGAATAATGATAAACAGATACGTGAATGTCTATTTAAGTAAATTATTTCGAATAATGAGTAAATAGATACAAACACGACTAGATAGAAACAAAAAGATGAATAACCCAAAATGAACAAATTTACATAGTTATAAAATCTATAATGTTCACAGTCTGTGATAAACGGTATTGAAAGCTTTTCATGTATTTATGAACAAAGTTGTGAATCTATTAATACCCATCTATCTATGGAAAGACAAATCCTGAATCACGAATCTGAAATTATAATTTTGATATGATTACGCAAGCTAAAATAAACACCTTTGAGAATTGGTATTGGTGATAAAATGTTTTTGAGATAGAAAAAAAACTCTTAACTGCAAGTGATATAATGCTTATTGGGAAAAATTCAGGTTTGGAGGGATGGTCAGAAAAGGGCATATAAAAAAATATAATTTAGGAAGCGCTTGCTATAATAATGATCTCGGAATATTATCGGTCATTGGCATTTGATGTCATCGTTTTCTCTGTAATTCATGTTCATCAATGTCGCTTCATTTTTTAAAGCAGTAATCAATCATTACATTTCAAATCCTGTTCTTTCGGAAACTGATATACGGATCTGACTTTGTTTTTAATATTCAGTTACCAGCGATATGTTTATATAAAAAACGTCGTCACTCATGCTATTTATTTGAAATAGAGTAGGTCTTTCACCCGGCCATCATTTTCTTTATTCTATTATCACTTTCACATCACTTCCAAATATTGGAATTTATATTTAAGGATTAATGTAAGATAACAGCAATTATCTATAATACATGTATATCAAGAGGTCGCCGTCGATTTCAAACTTACCGCTCATATTGGTGATCTCCTGCGTTCATTAATTAATGCTTCTGTCATACAGTATCATAAAAATGTGGAGTTTATGTTGACTCTTTATTTTGTATTCATTGGCCCGTATTCTGATAGCAGGTTTAACTTAAACTCAGGTATAAAGTTGTGGTTTAAGTATGGCTAGCCAATTGTTACATAAATCACTGACAGAAGACATGACATACTTCAGCTCATTTGGCTTTGAAATCATTCATAATTGTATACGTTATGAAGCACCGAACCCGTTTCATAAAAGCTGTTCATAAGTTAAGAGTGACTTTAAGAACGAGTGGTGAACCTTTCTTACGCACTAAACCATTGCCAATGGTGTATATCGTTTACCAAATGAAAAAAAAATCACCAGTCGTTCTTAATTTACGAACAGCTTTACGAAGCACCCACCTGGAATATGAAATCGGTCATTGCCATTTGGTGTCAATGCTTTCTTCATAATGTTACTCTAAGCCGTCTAAAATATTGTGGCAAGATCAATCATTTGATGTAATTTCATGTTCTTTCAGAATATGATATCTCTGATGTGTAATTGCCTGTTCTTGTACCAGTAATTCATATAAAAAGTGTCGTATTGCTTGCACTTATCGGAAGTGCAGTTTGATCCGTAGATATGATAACAAGCTTTGCTCATCGGGGGGGGGGGGGGGGGGGTTAACTCTCTTAATAAAACTCTGAAAGATTTGTAAAAAATGATTTGACATAAAGTACCTTTCAAAGTCATTATATTCTCTAGTTCATCGCTGACAACAGCAATAAATGAAATAAAACAAACTAAACCGGAATTATATAGATGTCGGCCGGTCATTGCCACTTGGTATCAATATACTTTCCTGGTAAACTTTTGAAAAAAAACAATGATATAAATCATGCGACGCCATTTCATGTTTTTAGAAACGGATATCTGGAAGTATATTTCCTCATATGAAATTTATACCAGGAATTCTATCAAAGCTGACATTGATTTATTGACATTGAACAGTAATAAGTAAAATATATCTTCTTGAATTACTATGATCGGATGATGTCAAAGTATTGGAAATTTAAATTGATCCACGTCCTATTAAGCAGTGCACTCCCTTGTATTGCAATGGACGATAAAAACAGAAAATCTGTATTTTCAAAGCAAATAAAGAAGATTTTCAGTACATAGGCGATGTTTTTCGAGCGATGACATTTCCAATCTTGTGAACAAGTTCTCAAACCTCTCGTTATAAAAATAAGATTGGTGACATTATACGTGGTATGCTAGATTAGTATATGTTTTATTCCATAAACAGATTGACAATGAAAAATAGAGAATCAAATTAATTTTAGCGATCTTTTGAAAAGCAATCGATACATTCCCGGAGATTTTCCAATAAATGCCATGGTAATTGCAAATAACACCTACAATGTTTGCTTTCTGTGGCACGCAACCTGTGAAAATTAAAGGGATGATATTGCTCTTAATTTTTAAGAAAATACATAGACAACAATGTCCGCATTTGCTGAATAAAAGGAGAGATTCTTTCAGAGTTTATAATAATGCTGTATTTAAATAAATCATAGTATGGTGTACACGAACCACAAAAATTATGTGATGACATATCAAAAATCTAAACTGTTGCACGTCTTGTCATTTTTAAATATAGCGCAATTCGATATTAGACGTTGGAAAAAAAAGCAGACGAGCTTCTCTCTCGACTAAACTGCTAAGTGAAATGTAAGCAAATTAATATATAATCGCAAATGCATTATTGAATCACGCGTAATGCAATGAGAACATCTCCAAGTCAGACTATAATAGCTGATTCCTAAGACTGCATAAAACATGACTGCCCTAAAATCAATGTCGTACGCCCTTTAGACATGTTGGGTACGTATGGAAGGTTTTTGTTTCCACGACAACATAATCTTTCAAGCCCGAGAGACGGTAGAATGACTATTGTAATCTAGAATAGTTTGGTATCGCGAAGACAAAAAAACACACAAAATAATGAAATCACGAAAGAGAGCTGAATGATACATCTCTGATCTTTGAACAAGTAAATCGAACGTTATTTTCTTCCTTTTTCTTAAGTCAGCGGTAAATTCCCAGGGCGAGAATTCGACCCGATAGAAAGATGTTATTTAGAAAAAGACGAGTTACGCAAAAATGGGGAGTAAGAACGCTGATGTACATTATTTTGAAAGCCCCCCCCCCATAAAAAAGGGTTTCCGGTCTGCATTTCAAAATGGAAATCAAATTGGTCCCGAGAAATTTTAAAGGAAAAAAATAAAGGATTTCACAACAAAATGATGAATGATTACATTTCTAAATTTGTACACGTCTTCCAGAATACTTGGGGGTGCTGTCTATGGAGAATGACACACGCATTACCCCCAGCTACCCAGGGCCATGGAAGGGGGGACTGAAGATCTTTTTCAAACAGTATCTGTAATGCTATCGAAAGCACATAATACGCTATCACTATTATATTTACAAGCACGGGACTGGAATTAAGTGTGTGAACATGAACAAAAAATATCACGGAGGAAGGGCGGGGGGCGTATCTGGCCCCGAGATAGATATCTGGGCCCCGTCTTACAAAGATTCACGATTGATCCGATCAACCGATCACAACTATGGAAAGTCATGCAACTTCAGCATCTATAATGCATGTTTATTCTTTTTTTTCTAGATATCCTCTTAAGTCATATACATTCATCATTTTCTTGAAAACCCAATTTGCTTTTTTTTGCTTAATATAAAGGACATTGTGCAAATTTCCTGGAGAAAAAAATTATGACATAAATTATATGCATTTCCATAATAGTTTACGTGGTTTAGGTTGATTGGATCAATCGTTACTCTTTGTAAGACTGGACCCTTACATGCTAATTTAGTCTTTTTTACCAGGGAGAAGCATATACTCCGCATCTTCTACATCTCCTTGTTTCCATTAAAGTTGCCATCCAGTGTCTCCTTGACCTAAAAGACATTTTTAAAATCTTATTATCTTTCCCCTTTTGAAAAGTGACCTAAACTAACACAATCTGACGCAGTATAATATATCGGAAATATTCAGGTTTTGTCTTGTTGCTACTTACAAGAAGCAGATGTTCCGCTTGCGTTGAGAAGGAGGTAAGTGCCAAAGAGGTTGAATTGAATTTCACACGAATCAAATCAATCCATGGAAGGAGTATATAGGGAAAATGAAAATACAGAAGCATCAGAGTTACATCACAAAAGTCCAAGTTGTAAATTATTTTCGAGTATACATCTCACTTCTTGATAACGGATAGATTTGCCATATTCAGTTGGGGTGACAAAAGTAATTGATATCAATATTGATGTAATCTTATACTCATTTTGCCAATATTAGGGAACAGCATATTGCTTGACTTTGTGAAATATTCTTTGCCGGATTATATTGCTGAAGTAATCCCTATATAAAATAGGCCATTTCATTGCTTCAATCACATTTACATTATCCTCTACTTATTATTTACTTTCAATCATCATTCAGAGAAAAGAAAACAGAAAATTTACAAAAAGATAATAACAGACTCATTCTGTATATTGTTCACCTATGGAAGCTTAAAAGTGCAACTGAGATGTTGAGATAATTATCTTGGGAAGTCGACATCATGATAGCAAAAAATCAGATGAAGAGATCCCGGATCTCGTCATGTCGACATCTTGTAGAAGAGATGATTAGATGACAAGATCCCGGATCTCGTCATGTCGACATCCTTTAGAAGAGATGATCAGATGGCAAGATCCCGGATCTCGTCATGTCGACATCTTGTAGAAGAGATGATCAGATGACAAGATCCCGGATCTCGTCATGTTGACATCTTGTAGAAGAGATGATCAGATGACAAGATCCCGGATCTCGTCATGTCGACATCCTTTAGAAGAGATGATCAGATGACAAGATCTTCGATCCATGATCATGTCATCTGATCATCTCTTCTAAAAGATGTAGACATGACGAGATAGAAGATCTTGTCATCTGATCATCTCTTATACAAGATGTCAACATGACGCGATAGAAGATCTTGTCATCTGATCATCTCTTCTGAAATATGTCGACATGACGAGATGCGGGATCTCGTCATCTGATCTTTTGCTATCATGATGTCGACTTCCCAAGATAATTATCTCAACATGTCGGTAGCACTTTTAAGCTTCCATAACACCAGATTTTTTTTTGCAATTTATAAGAACAGGTATTAAAAAATGAAGGAAGTGGGATTGTCACAGGAAATTTGTCAAGTTTCATTCACCAAATCCCAATTTCTATGATTTTACTTAATGCTTTTAAGATTACACAGTGCAAGATTACAGGTGTTATTGAAACTCAGCTGTAGTGACCCTTTCCAGGATAATTTTTCTAACAACGTAGGTATGGCAGTGAAACTGGATTGGTAAATCGAGGCTGATACTGTATGTCGAAAGTAGAATCATGTTGACCATAGCTATTCGGCCTACCTCGAGTTATAATAAGAATGATATATCGACCTTTTAATTATGTTGCCATTTTAAGGGGCAAAACGTGCTCATGATATAGTTTCAAATTATGGATGACTCGTGTATTAATGTCTAGACAGTTTTTTTTTTATTTGACCATGCATCTTTTCCTGCACTGCAAAGTTTACAAGCGAGTTTGACAAAGTAGTATAACCGATCGCGATCTATATATATCATACGTCTTGAAGTCTTCTAACTCTTATTTTAGTAGTCGGTAAGCCCGTAAATACACAGGATAACATTTATTCAAGGCGAAAAAAAAATCGATCTTTAAAAAAGGTAAAGGAAGCATATTCGAATCAACATTTGCACACGCCCCATGTTTAATCTGTTGAGTACACACGATCAGTGTGTTAATGCATCATTATCGATCCTGTAAATACATTCCAATGTATTCCTACGAGGTATCCCCAAAAATAATTCTGGAAAGGTTTTGGAATCTTTCTTGGTTGTCAAATATCATTCAAACAATAAAATGATCAGAAAAAAGTTGCCCATGGTACTGCTTAAAATGGGTGCATGGGCACAAAATCATCACCTGGCAATATGGTAACGATAATGGACTAGTTTCAGGAATTGAGGAAATTCGGTCGATTAAAAATGAATTTTCATTTTCGCAATCTTGATTATTATAAACCTTCTATATAACTTGCTCGAAGTGAGCAGTGGGCAAATTTTGATACAGCTAAACTCGACGGTAAAAGTAACGAGTAACTTTTTCAGAATCGATAGTTCACAAAATAAAAATATACATTTGACCGATATTACGAAAAATCAATTCAAAATATATTTCAATCAGACAGTCATAAAAATACGGGTATAGACATATTTGACAAAAACATGGGATTCGGAGCCCCTGGAAGTTTTTATTTAAAAAAAATTGTGGGTGGGTTAACACCATGATACGATTAAACACCGTCTAAGATATACACATGTTTGTTTGTTTATTTATCGAATGATTTATTTATACTTTTGAAAATTATTCATTAGTTTATTTTCTAACTAGCACATCATTGATGTGGAGCTCATCCGGCATCTCGCAAAGAAAATTTAACACTATTCTTAATTTCAGCCCAGTTGAAACTTTAGTGAATTATATCGGTGACATATATTGAGGAAACAGAATTGAAATTGATGAAGAAATGATAGAGAAGAAGCATTTTTTGTGATTTATGAATGAATTTCGCATAAAATAGCATCTGTAGTCAAAATTTCAAAATTCAGTGTATAAGTTTGGTGAACCTCGTGCAGCTGTACCAGATGGAAAAAAAATCAAAATCAGTCAACAAATAAAGAAGCATTTTATATTGATTTTTAAAAATACTCGAAATTAAAATTAAAACAATTCTAGTCAAAATTTCACAATTTTGTACAGATGTTTGGTGAAACTCATAAAGCTTTACCAGATGGAAGAA